>NW_026088471.1:0-142952 GCF_022605725.1 Anthonomus grandis grandis
CACATCTCGTGAGAGTGATTCAGAACGTCGAAACTAAGACAAAACCGTTGGATTTTTAAAGCTAGTACTTATAGAAGCCGAGATATAGACTTCCAAACTTTTGGTTTTTGGTGCACATATATGGAAACCAAAAGTTTGTATCTCGGTTAGTAAAAGAGCTACGACTTTGGGAATAGTCTCGTTGGATTCAGAACAACAAAACTAAGACAAAACCGTTGGATTTTTAAAGCTAGTACTTATAGAAGCCGAGATACAGACTTCCAACCTTTGGGTTTTTGGTGCACATATATGGAAACCAAAAGTTTGTATCTCGGTTAGTAAAAGAGCTACGACTTTGGGAATAGTCTCGTTGGATTCAGAACGTCGAAACTAAGATAAAAACCGTTGAATTTTTAAAGCTAGTACTTATAGAAGCCGAGATACAGACTTCCAAACTTTTGGTTTTTGGTGCACATATATGGAAACCAAAAAGTTTGTATCTCGGTTAGTAAAAGAGCTACGACTTTGGGAATAGTCTCGTTGGATTCAGAACGTCGAAACTAAGACAAAACCGTTGGATTTTTAAAGCTAGTACTTATAGAAGCCGAGATACAGACTTCCAACCTTTGGGTTTTTGGTGCACATATATGGAAACCAAAAGTTTGTATCTCGGTAAGTAAAAGAGCTACGACTTTGGGAATAGTCTCGTTGGATTCAGAACAACGAAACTAAGACAAAACCGTTGGATTTTTAAAGCTAGTACTTATAGAAGCCGAGATATAGACTTCCAAACTTTTGGTTTTTGGTGCACATATATGGAAACCAAAAGTTTGTATCTCGGTTAGTAAAAGAGCTACGACTTTGGGAATAGTCTCGTTGGATTCAGAACAACGAAACTAAGACAAAACCGTTGGATTTTTTAAAGCTAGTAACTTATAGAAGCCGAGATATAGACTTCCAAACTTTTGGTTTTTGGTGCACATATATGGAAACCAAAAGTTTGTATCTCGGTTAGTAAAAGAGCTACGACTTTGGGAATAGTCTCGTTGGATTCAGAACAACGAAACTAAGACAAAACCGTTGGATTTTTAAAGCTAGTACTTATAGAAGCCGAGATATAGACTTCCAAACTTTTGGTTTTTGGTGCACATATATGGAAACCAAAAGTTTGTATCTCGGTTAGTTAAAGAGCTACGACTTTGGGAATAGTCTCGTTGGATTCAGAACAACGAAACTAAGACAAAACCGTTGGATTTTTAAAGCTAGTACTTATAGAAGCCGAGATATAGACTTCCAAACTTTGGGTTTTTGGTGCACATATATGGAAACCAAAAGTTTGTATCTCGGTTAGTAAAAGAGCTACAACTTTGGGAATAGTCTCGTTGGATTCAGAACGTCGAAACTAAGACAAAACCGTTGGATTTTTAAAGCTAGTACTTATAGAAGCCGAGATATAGACTTCCAAACTTTTGGTTTTTGGTGCACATATATGGAAACCAAAAGTTTGTATCTCGGTTAGTAAAAGAGCTACGACTTTGGGAATAGTCTCGTTGGATTCAGAACAACGAAACTAAGACAAAACCGTTGGATTTTTAAAGCTAGTACTTATAGAAGCCGAGATACAGACTTCCAACCTTTGGGTTTTTGGTGCACATATATGGAAACCAAAAGTTTGTATCTCGGTAAGTAAAAGAGCTACGACTTTGGGAATAGTCTCGTTGGATTCAGAACAACGAAACTAAGACAAAACCGTTGGATTTTTAAAGCTAGTACTTATAGAAGCCGAGATATAGACTTCCAAACTTTTGGTTTTTGGTGCACATATATGGAAACCAAAAGTTTGTATCTCGGTTAGTAAAAGAGCTACGACTTTGGGAATAGTCTCGTTGGATTCAGAACAACGAAACTAAGACAAAACCGTTGGATTTTTAAAGCTAGTACTTATAGAAGCCGAGATACAGACTTCCAAACTTTTGGTTTTTGGTGCACATATATGGAAACCAAAAGTTTGTATCTCGGTTAGTAAAAGAGCTACGACTTTGGGAATAGTCTCGTTGGATTCAGAACGTCGAAACTAAGACAAAACCGTTGGATTTTTAAAGCTAGTACTTATAGAAGTCGAGATATAGACTTCCAAACTTTTGGTTTTTGGTGCACATATATGGAAACCAAAAGTTTGTATCTCGGTTAGTAAAAAAGCTACGACTTTGGGAATAGTCTCGTTGGATTCAGAACAACGAAACTAAGACAAAACCGTTGGATTTTTAAAGCTAGTACTTATAGAAGCCGAGATACAGACTTCCAACCTTTGGGTTTTTGGTGCACATATATGGAAACCAAAAGTTTGTATCTCGGTAAGTAAAAGAGCTGCGACTTTGGGAATAGTCTCGTTGGATTCAGGACAACGAAACTAAGACAAAATTGTTGGATTTTTAAAGCTAGTACTTATAGAAGCCGAGATATAGACTTCCAAACTTTTGGTTTTTGGTGCACATATATGGAAACCAAAAGTTTGTATCTCGGTTAGTAAAAGAGCTACGACTTTGGGAATAGTCTCGTTGGATTCAGAACAACGAAACTAAGACAAAACCGTTGGATTTTTAAAGCTAGTACTTATAGAAGCCGAGATATAGACTTCCAAACTTTTGGTTTTTGGTGCACATATATGGAAACCAAAAGTTTGTATCTCGGTTAGTAAAAGAGCTACGACTTTGGGAATAGTCTCGTTGGATTCAGAACAACGAAACTAAGACAAAACCGTTGGATTTTTAAAGCTAGTACTTATAGAAGCCGAGATATAGACTTCCAAACTTTTGGTTTTTGGTGCACATATATGGAAACCAAAAGTTTGTATCTCGGTTAGTAAAAAAGCTACGACTTTGGGAATAGTCTCGTTAAATTCAGAACAACGAAACTAAGACAAAACCGTTGGATTTTTAAAGCTAGTACTTATAGAAGCCGAGATACAGACTTCCAACCTTTGGGTTTTTGGTGCACATATATGGAAACCAAAAGTTTGTATCTCGGTTAGTAAAAGAGCTACAACTTTGGGAATAGTCTCGTTGGATTCAGAACGTCGAAACTAAGACAAAACCGTTGGATTTTTAAAGCTAGTACTTATAGAAGCCGAGATATAGACTTCCAAACTTTTGGTTTTTGGTGCACATATATGGAAACCAAAAGTTTGTATCTCGGTTAGTAAAAGAGCTACGACTTTGGGAATAGTCTCGTTGGATTCAGAACAACGAAACTAAGACAAAACCGTTGGATTTTTAAAGCTAGTACTTATAGAAGCCGAGATACAGACTTCCAACCTTTGGGTTTTTGGTGCACATATATGGAAACCAAAAGTTTGTATCTCGGTAAGTAAAAGAGCTACGACTTTGGGAATAGTCTCGTTGGATTCAGAACAACGAAACTAAGACAAAACCGTTGGATTTTTAAAGCTAGTACTTATAGAAGCCGAGATATAGACTTCCAAACTTTTGGTTTTTGGTGCACATATATGGAAACCAAAAGTTTGTATCTCGGTTAGTAAAAGAGTTACGACTTTGGGAATAGTCTCGTTGGATTCAGAACAACGAAACTAAGACAAAACCGTTGGATTTTTAAAGCTAGTACTTATAGAAGCCGAGATACAGACTTCCAAACTTTTGGTTTTTGGTGCACATATATGGAAACCAAAAGTTTGTATCTCGGTTAGTAAAAGAGCTACGACTTTGGGAATAGTCTCGTTGGATTCAGAACGTCGAAACTAAGACAAAACCGTTGGATTTTTAAAGCTAGTACTTATAGAAGTCGAGATATAGACTTCCAAACTTTTGGTTTTTGGTGCACATATATGGAAACCAAAAGTTTGTATCTCGGTTAGTAAAAAAGCTACGACTTTGGGAATAGTCTCGTTGGATTCAGAACAACGAAACTAAGACAAAACCGTTGGATTTTTAAAGCTAGTACTTATAGAAGCCGAGATACAGACTTCCAACCTTTGGGTTTTTGGTGCACATATATGGAAACCAAAAGTTTGTATCTCGGTAAGTAAAAGAGCTGCGACTTTGGGAATAGTCTCGTTGGATTCAGGACAACGAAACTAAGACAAAATTGTTGGATTTTTAAAGCTAGTACTTATAGAAGCCGAGATATAGACTTCCAAACTTTTGGTTTTTGGTGCACATATATGGAAACCAAAAGTTTGTATCTCGGTTAGTAAAAGAGCTACGACTTTGGGAATAGTCTCGTTGGATTCAGAACAACGAAACTAAGACAAAACCGTTGGATTTTTAAAGCTAGTACTTATAGAAGCCGAGATATAGACTTCCAAACTTTTGGTTTTTGGTGCACATATATGGAAACCAAAAGTTTGTATCTCGGTTAGTAAAAGAGCTACGACTTTGGGAATAGTCTCGTTGGATTCAGAACGTCGAAACTAAGACAAAACCGTTGGATTTTTAAAGCTAGTACTTATAGAAGCCGAGATATAGACTTCCAAACTTTTGGTTTTTGGTGCACATATATGGAAACCAAAAGTTTGTATCTCGGTTAGTAAAAGAGCTACGACTTTGGGAATAGTCTTGTTGGATTCAGAACGTCGAAACTAAGACAAAACCGTTGGATTTTTAAAGCTAGTACTTATAGAAGCCGAGATATAGACTTCCAAACTTTTGGTTTTTGGTGCACATATATGGAAACCAAAAGTTTGTATCTCGGTTAGTAAAAGAGCTACGACTTTGGGAATAGTCTCGTTGGATTCAGAACAACGAAACTAAGACAAAACCGTTGGATTTTTAAAGCTAGTACTTATAGAAGCCGAGATATAGACTTCCAAACTTTTGGTTTTTGGTGCACATATATGGAAACCAAAAGTTTGTATCTCGGTTAGTAAAAGAGCTACGACTTTGGGAATAGTCTCGTTGGATTCAGAACGTCGAAACTAAGACAAAACCGTTGGATTTTTAAAGCTAGTACTTATAGAAGCCGAGATATAGACTTCCAAACTTTTGGTTTTTGGTGCACATATATGGAAACCAAAAGTTTGTATCTCGGTTAGTAAAAGAGCTACGACTTTGGGAATAGTCTTGTTGGATTCAGAACGTCGAAACTAAGACAAAACCGTTGGATTTTTAAAGCTAGTACTTATAGAAGCCGAGATATAGACTTCCAAACTTTTGGTTTTTGGTGCACATATATGGAAACCAAAAGTTTGTATCTCGGTTAGTAAAAGAGCTACGACTTTGGGAATAGTCTCGTTGGATTCAGAACGTCGAAACTAAGACAAAACCGTTAAATTTTTAAAGCTAGTACTTATAGAAGCCGAGATATAGACTTCCAAACTTTTGGTTTTTGGTGCACATATATGGAAACCAAAAGTTTGTATCTCGGTTAGTAAAAGAGCTACGACTTTAAGAATAGTCTCGTTGGATTCAGAACGTCGAAACTAAGACAAAACCGTTGGATCTTTAAAGCTAGTACTTATAGAAGCCGAGATATAGACTTCCAAACTTTTGGTTTTTGGTGCACATATATGGAAACCAAAAGTTTGTATCTCGGTTAGTAAAAGAGCTACGACTTTGAGAATAGTCTCGTTGGATTCAGAACAACGAAACTAAGACAAAACCGTTGGATTTTTAAAGCTAGTACTTATAGAAGCCGAGATACAGACTTCCAAACTTTTGGTTTTTGGTGCACATATATGGAAACCAAAAGTTTGTATCTCGGTTAGTAAAAGAGCTACGACTTTGGGAATAGTCTCGTTGGATTCAGAACAACGAAACTAAGACAAAACCGTTGGATGTTTAAAGCTAGTACTTATAGTAGCCGAGATATAGACTTCCAAACTTTTGGTTTTTGGTGCACATATATGGAAACCAAAAGTTTGTATCTCGGTTAGTAAAAAAGCTAGGACTTTGGGAATAGTCTCGTTGGATTTAGAACGTCAAAACTAAGACAAAACCGTTGGATTTTTAAAGCTAGTACTTATAGAAGCCGAGATATAGACTTCCAAACTTTTGGTTTTTGGTGCACATATATGGAAACCAAAAGTTTGTATCTCAATTAGTAAAAGAGCTACGACTTTGGGAATAGTCTCGTTGGATTCAGAACGTCGAAACTAAGACAAAACCGTTGGATCTTTAAAGCTAGTACTTATAGAAGCCGAGATATAGACTTCCAAACTTTTGGTTTTTGGTGCACATATATGGAAACCAAAAGTTTGTATCTCGGTTAGTAAAAGAGCTACGACTTTGAGAATAGTCTCGTTGGATTCAGAACAACGAAACTAAGACAAAACCGTTGGATTTTTAAAGCTAGTACTTATAGAAGCCGAGATACAGACTTCCAACCTTTGGGTTTTTGGTGCACATATATGGAAACCAAAAGTTTGTATCTCGATTAGTAAAAGAGCTACGACTTTGGGAATAGTCTCGTTCGATTCAGAACGTCGAAACTAAGAAAAAACCGTTGGATTTTTAAAGCTAGTACTTATAGAAGCCGAGATATAGACTTCCAAACTTTTGGTTTTTGGTGCACATATATGGAAACCAAAAGTTTGTACCTCGATTAGTAAAAGAGCTACGACTTTGGGAATAGTCTCGTTCGATTTAGAACGTCAAAACTAAGACAAAACCGTTGAATTTTTAAAGCTAGTACTTATAGAAGCCGAGATATAGACTTCCAAACTTTTGGTTTTTGGTGCACATATATGGAAACCAAAAGTTTGTATCTCGGTTAGTAAAAAAGCTACGACTTTGAGAATAGTCTCGTTGGATTCAGAACGTCAAAACTAAGACAAAACCGTTGGATCTTTAAAGCTAGTACTTATAGAAGCCGAGATATAGACTTCCAAACTTTTGGTTTTTGGTGCACATATATGGAAACCAAAAGTTTGTATCTCGGTTAGTAAAAGAGCTACGACTTTGGGAATAGTCTCGTTGGATTCAGAACAACGAAACTAAGACAAAACCGTTGGATGTTTAAAGCTAGTACTTATAGAAGCCGAAATACAGACTTCCAACCTTTGGGTTTTTGGTGCACATATATGGAAACCAAAAGTTTGTATCTCGGTTAGTAAAAGAGCTACGACTTTGGGAATAGTCTCGTTGGATTCAGAACGTCGAAACCAAGACAAAACCGTTGGATCTTTAAAGCTAGTACTTATAGAAGCCGAGATATAGACTTCCAAACTTTTGGTTTTTGGTGCACATATATGGAAACCAAAAGTTTGTATCTCGGTTAGTAAAAGAGCTTCGACTTTGGGAATAGTCTCGTTGGATTCAGAACAACGAAACTAAGACAAAACCGTTGGATTTTTAAAGCTAGTACTTATAGAAGCCGAGATACAGACTTCCAACCTTTGGGTTTTTGGTACACATATATGGAAACCAAAAGTTTGTATCTCGGTTAGTAAAAGAGCTACGACTTTGGGAATAGTCTCGTTGGATTCAGAACGTGGAAACTAAGACAAAACCGTTGGATTTTTAAAGCTAGTACTTATAGAAGCCGAGATATAGACTTCCAAACTTTTGGTTTTTGGTGCACATATATGGAAACCAAAAGTTTGTATCTCGGTTAGTAAAAGAGCTACGACTTTGAGAATAGTTTCGTTGGATTCATAACGTCAAAACTAAGATAAAACCGTTGGATTTTTAAAGCTAGTACTTATAGAAGCCGAGATACAGACTTCCAACCTTTGGGTTTTTGGTACACATATATGGAAACCAAAAGTTTGTATCTCGGTTAGTAAAAGAGCTACGACTTTGGGAATAGTCTCGTTGGATTCAGAACGTCGAAACTAAGACAAAACCGTTGGATTTTTAAAGCTAGTACTTATAGAAGCCGAGATATAGACTTCCAAACTTTTGGTTTTTGGTGCACATATATGGAAACCAAAATTTTGTATCTCGGTTAGTAAAAGAGCTACGACTTTGGGAATAGTTTCGTTGGATTCAGAACGTCGAAACTAAGATAAAACCGTTGGATTTTTAAAGCTAGTACTTATAGAAGCCGAGATACAGACTTCCAACCTTTGGGTTTTTGGTGCACATATATGGAAACCAAAAGTTTGTATCTCGGTTAGTAAAAGAGCTACGACTTTGGGAATAGTCTCGTTGGATTCAGAACGTCAAAACTAAGATAAAACCGTTGAATTTTTAAAGCTAGTACTTATAGAAGCCGAAATACAGACTTCCAACCTTTGGGTTTTTGGTGCACATATATGGAAACCAAAAGTTTGTATCTCGGTTAGTAAAAGAGCCACGACTTTGGGAATAGTCTCGTTGGATTCAGAACGTCGAAACCAAGACAAAACCGTTGGATCTTTAAAGCTAGTACTTATAGAAGCCGAGATATAGACTTCCAAACTTTTGGTTTTTGGTGCACATATATGGAAACCAAAAGTTTGTATCTCGGTTAGTAAAAGAGCTTCGACTTTGGGAATAGTCTCGTTGGATTCAGAACAACGAAACTAAGACAAAACCGTTGGATTTTTAAAGCTAGTACTTATAGAAGCCGAGATACAGACTTCCAACCTTTGGGTTTTTGGTGCACATATATGGAAACCAAAAGTTTGTATCTCGGTTAGTAAAAGAGCTACGACTTTGGGAATAGTCTCGTTGTATTCAGAACGTCAAAACTAAGATAAAACCGTTGAATTTTTAAAGCTAGTACTTATAGAAGCCGAGATACAGACTTCCAACCTTTGGGTTTTTGGTACACATATATGGAAACCAAAAGTTTGTATCTCGGTTAGTAAAAGAGCTACGACTTTGGGAATAGTCTCGTTGGATTCAGAACGTCGAAACTAAGACAAAACCGTTGGATCTTTAAAGCTAGTACTTATAGAAGCCGAGATATAGACTTCCAAACTTTTGGTTTTTGGTGCACATATATGGAAACCAAAAGTTTGTATCTCGTTTAGTAAAAGAGCTACGACTTTGAGAATAGTCTCGTTGGATTCAGAACAACGAAACTAAGACAAAACCGTTGGATTTTTAAAGCTAGTACTTATAGAAGCCGAGATACAGACTTCCAACCTTTGGGTTTTTGGTGCACATATATGGAAACCAAAAGTTTGTATCTCGGTTAGTAAAAGAGCTACGACTTTGGGAATAGTCTCGTTGTATTCAGAACGTCAAAACTAAAATAAAACCGTTGAATTTTTAAAGCTAGTACTTATAGAAGCCGAGATACAGACTTCCAACCTTTGGGTTTTTGGTACACATATATGGAAACCAAAAGTTTGTATCTCGGTTAGTAAAAGAGCTACGACTTTGGGAATAGTCTCGTTGGATTCAGAACGTCGAAACTAAGACAAAACCGCTGGATTTTTAAAGCTAGTACTTATAGAAGCCGAGATATAGACTTCCAAACTTTTGGTTTTTGGTGCACATATATGGAAACCAAAAGTTTGTATCTCGGTTAGTAAAAGAGCTACGACTTTGGGAATAGTCTCGTTGGATTCAGAACAACGAAACTAAGACAAAACCGTTGGATTTTTAAAGCTAGTACTTATAGAAGCCGAGATATAGACTTCCAAACTTTTGGTTTTTGGTGCACATATATGGAAACCAAAAGTTTGTATCTCAGTTAGTAAAAGAGCTACGACTTTGGGAATAGTCTCGTTGGATTCAGAACGTCGAAACTAAGATAAAACCGTTGAATTTTTAAAGCTAGTACTTATAGAAGCCGAGATACAGACTTCCAACCTTTGGGTTTTTGGTGCACATATATGGAAACCAAAAGTTTGTATCTCGGTTAGTAAAAGAGCTACGACTTTGGGAATAGTCTCGTTGGATTCAGAACGTCGAAACTAAGACAAAACCGTTGGATTTTTAAAGCTAGTACTTATAGAAGCCGAGATATAGACTTCCAAACTTTTGGTTTTTGGTGCACATATATGGAAACCAAAAGTTTGTATCTCGATCAGTAAAAGAGCTACGACTTTGGGAATAGTCTCGTTCGATTCAGAACGTCGAAACTAAGACAAAACCGTTGCATTTTTAAAGCTAGTACTTATAGAAGCCGAGATATAGACTTCCAAACTTTTGGTTTTTGGTGCACATATATGGAAACCAAAAGTTTGTACCTCGATTAGTAAAAGAGCTACGACTTTGGGAATAGTCTCGTTCGATTTAGAACGTCAAAACTAAGACAAAACCGTTGAATTTTTAAAGCTAGTACTTATAGAAGCCGAGATATAGACTTCCAAACTTTTGGTTTTTGGTGCACATATATGGAAACCAAAAGTTTGTATCTCGGTTAGTAAAAAAGCTACGACTTTGAGAATAGTCTCGTTGGATTCAGAACGTCAAAACTAAGACAAAACCGTTGGATCTTTAAAGCTAGTACTTATAGAAGCCGAGATATAGACTTCCAAACTTTTGGTTTTTGGTGCACATATATGGAAACCAAAAGTTTGTATCTCGGTTAGTAAAAGAGCTACGACTTTGGGAATAGTCTCGTTGGATTCAGAACGTCGAAACCAAGACAAAACCGTTGGATCTTTAAAGCTAGTACTTATAGAAGCCGAGATATAGACTTCCAAACTTTTGGTTTTTGGTGCACATATATGGAAACCAAAAGTTTGTATCTCGGTTAGTAAAAGAGCTACGACTTTGGGAATAGTCTCGTTGGATTCAGAACGTCGAAACCAAGACAAAACCGTTGGATCTTTAAAGCTAGTACTTATAGAAGCCGAGATATAGACTTCCAAACTTTTGGTTTTTGGTGCACATATATGGAAACCAAAAGTTTGTATCTCGGTTAGTAAAAGAGCTTCGACTTTGGGAATAGTCTCGTTGGATTCAGAACAACGAAACTAAGACAAAACCGTTGGATTTTTAAAGCTAGTACTTATAGAAGCCGAGATACAGACTTCCAACCTTTGGGTTTTTGGTACACATATATGGAAACCAAAAGTTTGTATCTCGGTTAGTAAAAGAGCTACGACTTTGGGAATAGTCTCGTTGGATTCAGAACGTGGAAACTAAGACAAAACCGTTGGATTTTTAAAGCTAGTACTTATAGAAGCCGAGATATAGACTTCCAAACTTTTGGTTTTTGGTGCACATATATGGAAACCAAAAGTTTGTATCTCGGTTAGTAAAAGAGCTACGACTTTGAGAATAGTTTCGTTGGATTCATAACGTCAAAACTAAGATAAAACCGTTGGATTTTTAAAGCTAGTACTTATAGAAGCCGAGATACAGACTTCCAACCTTTGGGTTTTTGGTACACATATATGGAAACCAAAAGTTTGTATCTCGGTTAGTAAAAGAGCTACGACTTTGGGAATAGTCTCGTTGGATTCAGAACGTCGAAACTAAGATAAAACCGTTGAATTTTTAAAGCTAGTACTTATAGAAGCCGAAATACAGACTTCCAACCTTTGGGTTTTTGGTGCACATATATGGAAACCAAAAGTTTGTATCTCGGTTAGTAAAAGAGCTACGACTTTGGGAATAGTCTCGTTGGATTCAGAACGTCGAAACCAAGACAAAACCGTTGGATCTTTAAAGCTAGTACTTATAGAAGCCGAGATATAGACTTCCAAACTTTTGGTTTTTGGTGCACATATATGGAAACCAAAAGTTTGTATCTCGGTTAGTAAAAGAGCTTCGACTTTGGGAATAGTCTCGTTGGATTCAGAACAACGAAACTAAGACAAAACCGTTGGATTTTTAAAGCTAGTACTTATAGAAGCCGAGATACAGACTTCCAACCTTTGGGTTTTTGGTGCACATATATGGAAACCAAAAGTTTGTATCTCGGTTAGTAAAAGAGCTACGACTTTGGGAATAGTCTCGTTGTATTCAGAACGTCAAAACTAAGATAAAACCGTTGAATTTTTAAAGCTAGTACTTATAGAAGCCGAGATACAGACTTCCAACCTTTGGGTTTTTGGTACACATATATGGAAACCAAAAGTTTGTATCTCGGTTAGTAAAAGAGCTACGACTTTGGGAATAGTCTCGTTGGATTCAGAACGTCGAAACTAAGACAAAACCGTTGGATCTTTAAAGCTAGTACTTATAGAAGCCGAGATATAGACTTCCAAACTTTTGGTTTTTGGTGCTCATATATGGAAACCAAAAGTTTGTATCTCGGTTAGTAAAAGAGCTACGACTTTGAGAATAGTCTCGTTGGATTCAGAACAACGAAACTAAGACAAAACCGTTGGATTTTTAAAGCTAGTACTTATAGAAGCCGAGATACAGACTTCCAACCTTTGGGTTTTTGGTGCACATATATGGAAACCAAAAGTTTGTATCTCGGTTAGTAAAAGAGCTACGACTTTGGGAATAGTCTCGTTGTATTCAGAACGTCAAAACTAAAATAAAACCGTTGAATTTTTAAAGCTAGTACTTATAGAAGCCGAGATACAGACTTCCAACCTTTGGATTTTTGGTACACATATATGGAAACCAAAAGTTTGTATCTCGGTTAGTAAAAGAGCTACGACTTTGGGAATAGTCTCGTTGGATTCAGAACGTCGAAACTAAGACAAAACCGCTGGATTTTTAAAGCTAGTACTTATAGAAGCCGAGATATAGACTTCCAAACTTTTGGTTTTTGGTGCACATATATGGAAACCAAAAGTTTGTATCTCGGTTAGTAAAAGAGCTACGACTTTGGGAATAGTCTCGTTGGATTCAGAACAACGAAACTAAGACAAAACCGTTGGATTTTTAAAGCTAGTACTTATAGAAGCCGAGATATAGACTTCCAAACTTTTGGTTTTTGGTGCACATATATGGAAACCAAAAGTTTGTATCTCGGTTAGTAAAAGAGCTACGACTTTGGGAATAGTTTCGTTGGATTCAGAACGTCGAAACTAAGATAAAACCGTTGGATTTTTAAAGCTAGTACTTATAGAAGCCGAGATACAGACTTCCAACCTTTGGGTTTTTGGTGCACATATATGGAAACCAAAAGTTTGTATCTCGGTTAGTAAAAGAGCTACGACTTTGGGAATAGTCTCGTTGGATTCAGAACGTCGAAACTAAGATAAAACCGTTGAATTTTTAAAGCTAGTACTTATAGAAGCCGAAATACAGACTTCCAACCTTTGGGTTTTTGGTGCACATATATGGAAACCAAAAGTTTGTATCTCGGTTAGTAAAAGAGCTACGACTTTGGGAATAGTCTCGTTGGATTCAGAACGTCGAAACCAAGACAAAACCGTTGGATCTTTAAAGCTAGTACTTATAGAAGCCGAGATATAGACTTCCAAACTTTTGGTTTTTGGTGCACATATATGGAAACCAAAAGTTTGTATCTCGGTTAGTAAAAGAGCTTCGACTTTGGGAATAGTCTCGTTGGATTCAGAACAACGAAACTAAGACAAAACCGTTGGATTTTTAAAGCTAGTACTTATAGAAGCCGAGATACAGACTTCCAACCTTTGGGTTTTTGGTGCACATATATGGAAACCAAAAGTTTGTATCTCGGTTAGTAAAAGAGCTACGACTTTGGGAATAGTCTCGTTGTATTCAGAACGTCAAAACTAAGATAAAACCGTTGAATTTTTAAAGCTAGTACTTATAGAAGCCGAGATACAGACTTCCAACCTTTGGGTTTTTGGTACACATATATGGAAACCAAAAGTTTGTATCTCGGTTAGTAAAAGAGCTACGACTTTGGGAATAGTCTCGTTGGATTCAGAACGTCGAAACTAAGACAAAACCGTTGGATCTTTAAAGCTAGTACTTATAGAAGCCGAGATATAGACTTCCAAACTTTTGGTTTTTGGTGCACATATATGGAAACCAAAAGTTTGTATCTCGGTTAGTAAAAGAGCTACGACTTTGAGAATAGTCTCGTTGGATTCAGAACAACGAAACTAAGACAAAACCGTTGGATTTTTAAAGCTAGTACTTATAGAAGCCGAGATACAGACTTCCAACCTTTGGGTTTTTGGTGCACATATATGGAAACCAAAAGTTTGTATCTCGGTTAGTAAAAGAGCTACGACTTTGGGAATAGTCTCGTTGTATTCAGAACGTCAAAACTAAAATAAAACCGTTGAATTTTTAAAGCTAGTACTTATAGAAGCCGAGATACAGACTTCCAACCTTTGGGTTTTTGGTACACATATATGGAAACCAAAAGTTTGTATATCGGTTAGTAAAAGAGCTACGACTTTGGGAATAGTCTCGTTGGATTCAGAACGTCGAAACTAAGACAAAACCGCTGGATTTTTAAAGCTAGTACTTATAGAAGCCGAGATATAGACTTCCAAACTTTTGGTTTTTGGTGCACATATATGGAAACCAAAAGTTTGTATCTCGGTTAGTAAAAGAGCTACGACTTTGGGAATAGTCTCGTTGGATTCAGAACGTCGAAACTAAGACAAAACCGCTGGATTTTTAAAGCTAGTACTTATAGAAGCCGAGATATAGACTTCCAAACTTTTGGTTTTTGGTGCACATATATGGAAACCAAAAGTTTGTATCTCGGTTAGTAAAAGAGCTACGACTTTGGGAATAGTCTCGTTGGATTCAGAACAACGAAACTAAGACAAAACCGTTGGATTTTTAAAGCTAGTACTTATAGAAGCCGAGATATAGACTTCCAAACTTTTGGTTTTTGGTGCACATATATGGAAACCAAAAGTTTGTACCTCAATTAGTAAAAGAGCTACGACTTTGGGAATAGTCTCGTTCGATTTAGAACGTCAAAACTAAGACAAAACCGTTGAATTTTTAAAGCTAGTACTTATAGAAGCCGAGATATAGACTTCCAAACTTTTGGTTTTTGGTGCACATATATGGAAACCAAAAGTTTGTATCTCGGTTAGTAAAAAAGCTACGACTTTGAGAATAGTCTCGTTGGATTCAGAACGTCAAAACTAAGACAAAACCGTTGGATCTTTAAAGCTAGTACTTATAGAAGCCGAGATATAGACTTCCAAACTTTTGGTTTTTGGTGCACATATATGGAAACCAAAAGTTTGTATCTCGGTTAGTAAAAGAGCTACGACTTTGGGAATAGTCTCGTTGGATTCAGAACAACGAAACTAAGACAAAACCGTTGGATGTTTAAAGCTAGTACTTATAGAAGCCGAAATACAGACTTCCAACCTTTGGGTTTTTGGTGCACATATATGGAAACCAAAAGTTTGTATCTCGGTTAGTAAAAGAGCTACGACTTTGGGAATAGTCTCGTTGGATTCAGAACGTCGAAACCAAGACAAAACCGTTGGATCTTTAAAGCTAGTACTTATAGAAGCCGAGATATAGACTTCCAAACTTTTGGTTTTTGGTGCACATATATGGAAACCAAAAGTTTGTATCTCGGTTAGTAAAAGAGCTTCGACTTTGGGAATAGTCTCGTTGGATTCAGAACAACGAAACTAAGACAAAACCGTTGGATTTTTAAAGCTAGTACTTATAGAAGCCGAGATACAGACTTCCAACCTTTGGGTTTTTGGTACACATATATGGAAACCAAAAGTTTGTATCTCGGTTAGTAAAAGAGCTACGACTTTGGGAATAGTCTCGTTGGATTCAGAACGTGGAAACTAAGACAAAACCGTTGGATTTTTAAAGCTAGTACTTATAGAAGCCGAGATATAGACTTCCAAACTTTTGGTTTTTGGTGCACATATATGGAAACCAAAAGTTTGTATCTCGGTTAGTAAAAGAGCTACGACTTTGAGAATAGTTTCGTTGGATTCATAACGTCAAAACTAAGATAAAACCGTTGGATTTTTAAAGCTAGTACTTATAGAAGCCGAGATACAGACTTCCAACCTTTGGGTTTTTGGTACACATATATGGAAACCAAAAGTTTGTATCTCGGTTAGTAAAAGAGCTACGACTTTGGGAATAGTCTCGTTGGATTCAGAACGTCGAAACTAAGACAAAACCGTTGGATTTTTAAAGCTAGTACTTATAGAAGCCGAGATATAGACTTCCAAACTTTTGGTTTTTGGTGCACATATATGGAAACCAAAATTTTGTATCTCGGTTAGTAAAAGAGCTACGACTTTGGGAATAGTTTCGTTGGATTCAGAACGTCGAAACTAAGATAAAACCGTTGGATTTTTAAAGCTAGTACTTATAGAAGCCGAGATACAGACTTCCAACCTTTGGGTTTTTGGTGCACATATATGGAAACCAAAAGTTTGTATCTCGGTTAGTAAAAGAGCTACGACTTTGGGAATAGTCTCGTTGGATTCAGAACGTCGAAACTAAGATAAAACCGTTGAATTTTTAAAGCTAGTACTTATAGAAGCCGAAATACAGACTTCCAACCTTTGGGTTTTTGGTGCACATATATGGAAACCAAAAGTTTGTATCTCGGTTAGTAAAAGAGCTACGACTTTGGGAATAGTCTCGTTGGATTCAGAACGTCGAAACTAAGACAAAACCGTTGGATCTTTAAAGCTAGTACTTATAGAAGCCGAGATATAGACTTCCAAACTTTTGGTTTTTGGTGCACATATATGGAAACCAAAAGTTTGTATCTCGGTTAGTAAAAGAGCTACGACTTTGAGAATAGTCTCGTTGGATTCAGAACAACGAAACTAAGACAAAACCGTTGGATTTTTAAAGCTAGTACTTATAGAAGCCGAGATACAGACTTCCAACCTTTGGGTTTTTGGTGCACATATATGGAAACCAAAAGTTTGTATCTCGGTTAGTAAAAGAGCTACGACTTTGGGAATAGTCTCGTTGTATTCAGAACGTCAAAACTAAAATAAAACCGTTGAATTTTTAAAGCTAGTACTTATAGAAGCCGAGATACAGACTTCCAACCTTTGGGTTTTTGGTACACATATATGGAAACCAAAAGTTTGTATCTCGGTTAGTAAAAGAGCTACGACTTTGGGAATAGTCTCGTTGGATTCAGAACGTCGAAACTAAGACAAAACCGCTGGATTTTTAAAGCTAGTACTTATAGAAGCCGAGATATAGACTTCCAAACTTTTGGTTTTTGGTGCACATATATGGAAACCAAAAGTTTGTATCTCGGTTAGTAAAAGAGCTACGACTTTATGAATAGTCTCGTTGGATTCAGAACGTCGAAACTAAGACAAAACCGCTGGATTTTTAAAGCTAGTACTTATAGAAGCCGAGATATAGACTTCCAAACTTTTGGTTTTTGGTGCACATATATGGAAACCAAAAGTTTGTATCTCGGTTGGTAAAAGAGCTACGACTTTGGGAATAGTCTCGTTGGATTCAGAACAACGAAACTAAGACAAAACCGTTGGATTTTTAAAGCTAGTACTTATAGAAGCCGAGATATAGACTTCCAACCTTTGGGTTTTTGGTGCACATATATGGAAACCAAAAGTTTGTATCTCGGTTAGTAAAAGAGCTACGACTTTGGGAATAGTCTCGTTGTATTCAGAACGTCAAAACTAAAATAAAACCGTTGAATTTTTAAAGCTAGTACTTATAGAAGCCGAGATACAGACTTCCAACCTTTGGGTTTTTGGTACACATATATGGAAACCAAAAGTTTGTATCTCGGTTAGTAAAAGAGCTACGACTTTGGGAATAGTCTCGTTGGATTCAGAACGTCGAAACTAAGACAAAACCGCTGGATTTTTAAAGCTAGTACTTATAGAAGCCGAGATATAGACTTCCAAACTTTTGGTTTTTGGTGCACATATATGGAAACCAAAAGTTTGTATCTCGGTTAGTAAAAGAGCTACGACTTTGGGAATAGTCTCGTTGGATTCAGAACAACGAAACTAAGACAAAACCGTTGGATTTTTAAAGCTAGTACTTATAGAAGCCGAGATATAGACTTCCAAACTTTTGGTTTTTGGTGCACATATATGGAAACCAAAAGTTTGTATCTCAGTTAGTAAAAGAGCTACGACTTTGGGAATAGTCTCGTTGGATTCAGAACGTCGAAACTAAGACAAAACCGTTGAATTTTTAAAGCTAGTACTTATAGAAGCCGAGATACAGACTTCCAACCTTTGGGTTTTTGGTGCACATATATGGAAACCAAAAGTTTGTATCTCGGTTAGTAAAAGAGCTACGACTTTGGGAATAGTCTCGTTGGATTCAGAACGTCGAAACTAAGACAAAACCGTTGGATTTTTAAAGCTAGTACTTATAGAAGCCGAGATATAGACTTCCAAACTTTTGGTTTTTGGTGCACATATATGGAAACCAAAAGTTTGTATCTCGGTTAGTAAAAGAGCTACGACTTTGGGAATAGTCTCGTTGGATTCAGAACAACGAAACTAAGACAAAACCGTTGAATTTTTAAAGCTAGTACTTATAGAAGCCGAGATACAGACTTCCAACCTTTGGGTTTTTGGTGCACATATATGGAAACCAAAAGTTTGTATCTCGGTTAGTAAAAGAGCTACGACTTTGGGAATAGTCTCGTTGGATTCAGAACGTCGAAACTAAGACAAAACCGTTGGATTTTTAAAGCTAGTACTTATAGAAGCCGAGATATAGACTTCCAAACTTTTGGTTTTTGGTGCACATATATGGAAACCAAAAGTTTGTATCTCGATTAGTAAAAGAGCTACGACTTTGGGAATAGTCTCGTTCGATTCAGAACGTCGAAACTAAGACAAAACCGTTGCATTTTTAAAGCTAGTACTTATAGAAGCCGAGATATAGACTTCCAAACTTTTGGTTTTTGGTGCACATATATGGAAACCAAAAGTTTGTATCTCGATTAGTAAAAGAGCTACGACTTTGGGAATAGTCTCGTTCGATTTAGAACGTCAAAACTAAGACAAAACCGTTGAATTTTTAAAGCTAGTACTTATAGAAGCCGAGATATAGACTTCCAAACTTTTGGTTTTTGGTGCACATATATGGAAACCAAAAGTTTGTATCTCGGTTAGTAAAAAAGCTACGACTTTGAGAATAGTCTCGTTGGATTCAGAACGTCAAAACTAAGACAAAACCGTTGGATCTTTAAAGCTAGTACTTATAGAAGCCGAGATATAGACTTCCAAACTTTTGGTTTTTGGTGCACATATATGGAAACCAAAAGTTTGTATCTCGGTTAGTAAAAGAGCTACGACTTTGGGAATAGTCTCGTTGGATTCAGAACAACGAAACTTAGACAAAACCGTTGGATGTTTAAAGCTAGTACTTATAGAAGCCGAAATACAGACTTCCAACCTTTGGGTTTTTGGTGCACATATATGGAAACCAAAAGTTTGTATCTCGGTTAGTAAAAGAGCTACGACTTTGGGAATAGTCTCGTTGGATTCAGAACGTCGAAACCAAGACAAAACCGTTGGATCTTTAAAGCTAGTACTTATAGAAGCCGAGATATAGACTTCCAAACTTTTGGTTTTTGGTGCACATATATGGAAACCAAAAGTTTGTATCTCGGTTAGTAAAAGAGCTTCGACTTTGGGAATAGTCTCGTTGGATTCAGAACAACGAAACTAAGACAAAACCGTTGGATTTTTAAAGCTAGTACTTATAGAAGCCGAGATACAGACTTCCAACCTTTGGGTTTTTGGTACACATATATGGAAACCAAAAGTTTGTATCTCGGTTAGTAAAAGAGCTACGACTTTGGGAATAGTCTCGTTGGATTCAGAACGTGGAAACTAAGACAAAACCGTTGGATTTTTAAAGCTAGTACTTATAGAAGCCGAGATATAGACTTCCAAACTTTTGGTTTTTGGTGCACATATATGGAAACCAAAAGTTTGTATCTCGGTTAGTAAAAGAGCTACGACTTTGAGAATAGTTTCGTTGGATTCATAACGTCAAAACTAAGATAAAACCGTTGGATTTTTAAAGCTAGTACTTATAGAAGCCGAGATACAGACTTCCAACCTTTGGGTTTTTGGTACACATATATGGAAACCAAAAGTTTGTATCTCGGTTAGTAAAAGAGCTACGACTTTGGGAATAGTCTCGTTGGATTCAGAACGTCGAAACTAAGACAAAACCGTTGGATTTTTAAAGCTAGTACTTATAGAAGCCGAGATATAGACTTCCAAACTTTTGGTTTTTGGTGCACATATATGGAAACCAAAATTTTGTATCTCGGTTAGTAAAAGAGCTACGACTTTGGGAATAGTTTCGTTGGATTCAGAACGTCGAAACTAAGATAAAACCGTTGGATTTTTAAAGCTAGTACTTATAGAAGCCGAGATACAGACTTCCAACCTTTGGGTTTTTGGTGCACATATATGGAAACCAAAAGTTTGTATCTCGGTTAGTAAAAGAGCTACGACTTTGGGAATAGTCTCGTTGGATTCAGAACGTCGAAACTAAGATAAAACCGTTGAATTTTTAAAGCTAGTACTTATAGAAGCCGAAATACAGACTTCCAACCTTTGGGTTTTTGGTGCACATATATGGAAACCAAAAGTTTGTATCTCGGTTAGTAAAAGAGCTACGACTTTGGGAATAGTCTCGTTGGATTCAGAACGTCGAAACCAAGACAAAACCGTTGGATCTTTAAAGCTAGTACTTATAGAAGCCGAGATATAGACTTCCAAACTTTTGGTTTTTGGTGCACATATATGGAAACCAAAAGTTTGTATCTCGGTTAGTAAAAGAGCTTCGACTTTGGGAATAGTCTCGTTGGATTCAGAACAACGAAACTAAGACAAAACCGTTGGATTTTTAAAGCTAGTACTTATAGAAGCCGAGATACAGACTTCCAACCTTTGGGTTTTTGGTGCACATATATGGAAACCAAAAGTTTGTATCTCGGTTAGTAAAAGAGCTACGACTTTGGGAATAGTCTCGTTGTATTCAGAACGTCAAAACTAAGATAAAACCGTTGAATTTTTAAAGCTAGTACTTATAGAAGCCGAGATACAGACTTCCAACCTTTGGGTTTTTGGTACACATATATGGAAACCAAAAGTTTGTATCTCGGTTAGTAAAAGAGCTACGACTTTGGGAATAGTCTCGTTGGATTCAGAACGTCGAAACTAAGACAAAACCGTTGGATCTTTAAAGCTAGTACTTATAGAAGCCGAGATATAGACTTCCAAACTTTTGGTTTTTGGTGCACATATATGGAAACCAAAAGTTTGTATCTCGTTTAGTAAAAGAGCTACGACTTTGAGAATAGTCTCGTTGGATTCAGAACAACGAAACTAAGACAAAACCGTTGGATTTTTAAAGCTAGTACTTATAGAAGCCGAGATACAGACTTCCAACCTTTGGGTTTTTGGTGCACATATATGGAAACCAAAAGTTTGTATCTCGGTTAGTAAAAGAGCTACGACTTTGGGAATAGTCTCGTTGTATTCAGAACGTCAAAACTAAAATAAAACCGTTGAATTTTTAAAGCTAGTACTTATAGAAGCCGAGATACAGACTTCCAACCTTTGGGTTTTTGGTACACATATATGGAAACCAAAAGTTTGTATCTCGGTTAGTAAAAGAGCTACGACTTTGGGAATAGTCTCGTTCGATTTAGAACGTCAAAACTAAGACAAAACCGTTGAATTTTTAAAGCTAGTACTTATAGAAGCCGAGATATAGACTTCCAAACTTTTGGTTTTTGGTGCACATATATGGAAACCAAAAGTTTGTATCTCGGTTAGTAAAAAAGCTACGACTTTGAGAATAGTCTCGTTGGATTCAGAACGTCAAAACTAAGACAAAACCGTTGGATCTTTAAAGCTAGTACTTATAGAAGCCGAGATATAGACTTCCAAACTTTTGGTTTTTGGTGCACATATATGGAAACCAAAAGTTTGTATCTCGGTTAGTAAAAGAGCTACGACTTTGGGAATAGTCTCGTTGGATTCAGAACAACGAAACTAAGACAAAACCGTTGGATGTTTAAAGCTAGTACTTATAGAAGCCGAAATACAGACTTCCAACCTTTGGGTTTTTGGTGCACATATATGGAAACCAAAAGTTTGTATCTCGGTTAGTAAAAGAGCTACGACTTTGGGAATAGTCTCGTTGGATTCAGAACGTCGAAACCAAGACAAAACCGTTGGATCTTTAAAGCTAGTACTTATAGAAGCCGAGATATAGACTTCCAAACTTTTGGTTTTTGGTGCACATATATGGAAACCAAAAGTTTGTATCTCGGTTAGTAAAAGAGCTTCGACTTTGGGAATAGTCTCGTTGGATTCAGAACAACGAAACTAAGACAAAACCGTTGGATTTTTAAAGCTAGTACTTATAGAAGCCGAGATACAGACTTCCAACCTTTGGGTTTTTGGTACACATATATGGAAACCAAAAGTTTGTATCTCGGTTAGTAAAAGAGCTACGACTTTGGGAATAGTCTCGTTGGATTCAGAACGTGGAAACTAAGACAAAACCGTTGGATTTTTAAAGCTAGTACTTATAGAAGCCGAGATATAGACTTCCAAACTTTTGGTTTTTGGTGCACATATATGGAAACCAAAAGTTTGTATCTCGGTTAGTAAAAGAGCTACGACTTTGAGAATAGTTTCGTTGGATTCATAACGTCAAAACTAAGATAAAACCGTTGGATTTTTAAAGCTAGTACTTATAGAAGCCGAGATACAGACTTCCAACCTTTGGGTTTTTGGTACACATATATGGAAACCAAAAGTTTGTATCTCGGTTAGTAAAAGAGCTACGACTTTGGGAATAGTCTCGTTGGATTCAGAACGTCGAAACTAAGACAAAACCGTTGGATTTTTAAAGCTAGTACTTATAGAAGCCGAGATATAGACTTCCAAACTTTTGGTTTTTGGTGCACATATATGGAAACCAAAATTTTGTATCTCGGTTAGTAAAAGAGCTACGACTTTGGGAATAGTTTCGTTGGATTCAGAACGTCGAAACTAAGATAAAACCGTTGGATTTTTAAAGCTAGTACTTATAGAAGCCGAGATACAGACTTCCAACCTTTGGGTTTTTGGTGCACATATATGGAAACCAAAAGTTTGTATCTCGGTTAGTAAAAGAGCTACGACTTTGGGAATAGTCTCGTTGGATTCAGAACGTCGAAACTAAGATAAAACCGTTGAATTTTTAAAGCTAGTACTTATAGAAGCCGAAATACAGACTTCCAACCTTTGGGTTTTTGGTGCACATATATGGAAACCAAAAGTTTGTATCTCGGTTAGTAAAAGAGCTACGACTTTGGGAATAGTCTCGTTGGATTCAGAACGTCGAAACTAAGACAAAACCGTTGGATCTTTAAAGCTAGTACTTATAGAAGCCGAGATATAGACTTCCAAACTTTTGGTTTTTGGTGCACATATATGGAAACCAAAAGTTTGTATCTCGGTTAGTAAAAGAGCTACGACTTTGAGAATAGTCTCGTTGGATTCAGAACAACGAAACTAAGACAAAACCGTTGGATTTTTAAAGCTAGTACTTATAGAAGCCGAGATACAGACTTCCAACCTTTGGGTTTTTGGTGCACATATATGGAAACCAAAAGTTTGTATCTCGGTTAGTAAAAGAGCTACGACTTTGGGAATAGTCTCGTTATATTCAGAACGTCAAAACTAAAATAAAACCGTTGAATTTTTAAAGCTAGTACTTATAGAAGCCGAGATACAGACTTCCAACCTTTGGGTTTTTGGTACACATATATGGAAACCAAAAGTTTGTATCTCGGTTAGTAAAAGAGCTACGACTTTGGGAATAGTCTCGTTGGATTCAGAACGTCGAAACTAAGACAAAACCGCTGGATTTTTAAAGCTAGTACTTATAGAAGCCGAGATATAGACTTCCAAACTTTTGGTTTTTGGTGCACATATATGGAAACCAAAAGTTTGTATCTCGGTTAGTAAAAGAGCTACGACTTTGGGAATAGTCTCGTTGGATTCAGAACGTCGAAACTAAGACAAAACCGCTGGATTTTTAAAGCTAGTACTTATAGAAGCCGAGATATAGACTTCCAAACTTTTGGTTTTTGGTGCACATATATGGAAACCAAAAGTTTGTATCTCGGTTAGTAAAAGAGCTACGACTTTGGGAATAGTCTCGTTGGATTCAGAACAACGAAACTAAGACAAAACCGTTGGATTTTTAAAGCTAGTACTTATAGAAGCCGAGATATAGACTTCCAACCTTTGGGTTTTTGGTGCACATATATGGAAACCAAAAGTTTGTATCTCGGTTAGTAAAAGAGCTACGACTTTGGGAATAGTCTCGTTGTATTCAGAACGTCAAAACTAAAATAAAACCGTTGAATTTTTAAAGCTAGTACTTATAGAAGCCGAGATACAGACTTCCAACCTTTGGGTTTTTGGTACACATATATGGAAACCAAAAGTTTGTATCTCGGTTAGTAAAAGAGCTACGACTTTGGGAATAGTCTCGTTGGATTCAGAACGTCGAAACTAAGACAAAACCGCTGGATTTTTAAAGCTAGTACTTATAGAAGCCGAGATATAGACTTCCAAACTTTTGGTTTTTGGTGCACATATATGGAAACCAAAAGTTTGTATCTCGGTTAGTAAAAGAGCTACGACTTTGGGAATAGTCTCGTTGGATTCAGAACAACGAAACTAAGACAAAACCGTTGGATTTTTAAAGCTAGTACTTATAGAAGCCGAGATATAGACTTCCAAACTTTTGGTTTTTGGTGCACATATATGGAAACCAAAAGTTTGTATCTCAGTTAGTAAAAGAGCTACGACTTTGGGAATAGTCTCGTTGGATTCAGAACGTCGAAACTAAGATAAAACCGTTGAATTTTTAAAGCTAGTACTTATAGAAGCCGAGATACAGACTTCCAACCTTTGGGTTTTTGGTGCACATATATGGAAACCAAAAGTTTGTATCTCGGTTAGTAAAAGAGCTACGACTTTGGGAATAGTCTCGTTGGATTCAGAACGTCGAAACTAAGACAAAACCGTTGGATTTTTAAAGCTAGTACTTATAGAAGCCGAGATATAGACTTCCAAACTTTTGGTTTTTGGTGCACATATATGGAAACCAAAATTTTGTATCTCGATTAGTAAAAGAGCTACGACTTTGGGAATAGTCTCGTTCGATTCAGAACGTCGAAACTAAGACAAAACCGTTGCATTTTTAAAGCTAGTACTTATAGAAGCCGAGATATAGACTTCCAAACTTTTGGTTTTTGGTGCACATATATGGAAACCAAAAGTTTGTATCTCGATTAGTAAAAGAGCTACGACTTTGGGAATAGTCTCGTTCGATTTAGAACGTCAAAACTAAGACAAAACCGTTGAATTTTTAAAGCTAGTACTTATAGAAGCCGAGATATAGACTTCCAAACTTTTGGTTTTTGGTGCACATATATGGAAACCAAAAGTTTGTATCTCGGTTAGTAAAAAAGCTACGACTTTGAGAATAGTCTCGTTGGATTCAGAACGTCAAAACTAAGACAAAACCGTTGGATCTTTAAAGCTAGTACTTATAGAAGCCGAGATATAGACTTCCAAACTTTTGGTTTTTGGTGCACATATATGGAAACCAAAAGTTTGTATCTCGGTTAGTAAAAGAGCTACGACTTTGGGAATAGTCTCGTTGGATTCAGAACAACGAAACTAAGACAAAACCGTTGGATGTTTAAAGCTAGTACTTATAGAAGCCGAAATACAGACTTCCAACCTTTGGGTTTTTGGTGCACATATATGGAAACCAAAAGTTTGTATCTCGGTTAGTAAAAGAGCTACGACTTTGGGAATAGTCTCGTTGGATTCAGAACGTCGAAACCAAGACAAAACCGTTGGATCTTTAAAGCTAGTACTTATAGAAGCCGAGATATAGACTTCCAAACTTTTGGTTTTTGGTGCACATATATGGAAACCAAAAGTTTGTATCTCGGTTAGTAAAAGAGCTTCGACTTTGGGAATAGTCTCGTTGGATTCAGAACAACGAAACTAAGACAAAACCGTTGGATTTTTAAAGCTAGTACTTATAGAAGCCGAGATACAGACTTCCAACCTTTGGGTTTTTGGTACACATATATGGAAACCAAAAGTTTGTATCTCGGTTAGTAAAAGAGCTACGACTTTGGGAATAGTCTCGTTGGATTCAGAACAACGAAACTAAGACAAAACCGTTGGATTTTTAAAGCTAGTACTTATAGAAGCCGAGATATAGACTTCCAAACTTTTGGTTTTTGGTGCACATATATGGAAACCAAAAGTTTGTATCTCGGTTAGTAAAAGAGCTACGACTTTGGGAATAGTCTCGTTGGATTCAGAACGTCGAAACTAAGACAAAACCGTTGGATCTTTAAAGCTAGTACTTATAGAAGCCGAGATATAGACTTCCAAACTTTTGGTTTTTGGTGCACATATATGGAAACCAAAAGTTTGTATCTCGGTTAGTAAAAGAGCTACGACTTTGAGAATAGTCTCGTTGGATTCAGAACAACGAAACTAAGACAAAACCGTTGGATTTTTAAAGCTAGTACTTATAGAAGCCGAGATACAGACTTCCAACCTTTGGGTTTTTGGTGCACATATATGGAAACCAAAAGTTTGTATCTCGGTTAGTAAAAGAGCTACGACTTTGGGAATAGTCTCGTTATATTCAGAACGTCAAAACTAAAATAAAACCGTTGAATTTTTAAAGCTAGTACTTATAGAAGCCGAGATACAGACTTCCAACCTTTGGGTTTTTGGTACACATATATGGAAACCAAAAGTTTGTATCTCGGTTAGTAAAAGAGCTACGACTTTGGGAATAGTCTCGTTGGATTCAGAACGTCGAAACTAAGACAAAACCGCTGGATTTTTAAAGCTAGTACTTATAGAAGCCGAGATATAGACTTCCAAACTTTTGGTTTTTGGTGCACATATATGGAAACCAAAAGTTTGTATCTCGGTTAGTAAAAGAGCTACGACTTTGGGAATAGTCTCGTTGGATTCAGAACGTCGAAACTAAGACAAAACCGCTGGATTTTTAAAGCTAGTACTTATAGAAGCCGAGATATAGACTTCCAAACTTTTGGTTTTTGGTGCACATATATGGAAACCAAAAGTTTGTATCTCGGTTAGTAAAAGAGCTACGACTTTGGGAATAGTCTCGTTGGATTCAGAACAACGAAACTAAGACAAAACCGTTGGATTTTTAAAGCTAGTACTTATAGAAGCCGAGATATAGACTTCCAACCTTTGGGTTTTTGGTGCACATATATGGAAACCAAAAGTTTGTATCTCGGTTAGTAAAAGAGCTACGACTTTGGGAATAGTCTCGTTGTATTCAGAACGTCAAAACTAAAATAAAACCGTTGAATTTTTAAAGCTAGTACTTATAGAAGCCGAGATACAGACTTCCAACCTTTGGGTTTTTGGTACACATATATGGAAACCAAAAGTTTGTATCTCGGTTAGTAAAAGAGCTACGACTTTGGGAATAGTCTCGTTGGATTCAGAACGTCGAAACTAAGACAAAACCGTTGGATTTTTAAAGCTAGTACTTATAGAAGCCGAGATATAGACTTCCAAACTTTTGGTTTTTGGTGCACATATATGGAAACCAAAAGTTTGTATCTCGATTAGTAAAAGAGCTACGACTTTGGGAATAGTCTCGTTCGATTCAGAACGTCGAAACTAAGACAAAACCGTTGCATTTTTAAAGCTAGTACTTATAGAAGCCGAGATATAGACTTCCAAACTTTTGGTTTTTGGTGCACATATATGGAAACCAAAAGTTTGTATCTCGATTAGTAAAAGAGCTACGACTTTGGGAATAGTCTCGTTCGATTTAGAACGTCAAAACTAAGACAAAACCGTTGAATTTTTAAAGCTAGTACTTATAGAAGCCGAGATATAGACTTCCAAACTTTTGGTTTTTGGTGCACATATATGGAAACCAAAAGTTTGTATCTCGGTTAGTAAAAAAGCTACGACTTTGAGAATAGTCTCGTTGGATTCAGAACGTCAAAACTAAGACAAAACCGTTGGATCTTTAAAGCTAGTACTTATAGAAGCCGAGATATAGACTTCCAAACTTTTGGTTTTTGGTGCACATATATGGAAACCAAAAGTTTGTATCTCGGTTAGTAAAAGAGCTACGACTTTGGGAATAGTCTCGTTGGATTCAGAACAACGAAACTAAGACAAAACCGTTGGATGTTTAAAGCTAGTACTTATAGAAGCCGAAATACAGACTTCCAACCTTTGGGTTTTTGGTGCACATATATGGAAACCAAAAGTTTGTATCTCGGTTAGTAAAAGAGCTACGACTTTGGGAATAGTCTCGTTGGATTCAGAACGTCGAAACCAAGACAAAACCGTTGGATCTTTAAAGCTAGTACTTATAGAAGCCGAGATATAGACTTCCAAACTTTTGGTTTTTGGTGCACATATATGGAAACCAAAAGTTTGTATCTCGGTTAGTAAAAGAGCTTCGACTTTGGGAATAGTCTCGTTGGATTCAGAACAACGAAACTAAGACAAAACCGTTGGATTTTTAAAGCTAGTACTTATAGAAGCCGAGATACAGACTTCCAACCTTTGGGTTTTTGGTACACATATATGGAAACCAAAAGTTTGTATCTCGGTTAGTAAAAGAGCTACGACTTTGGGAATAGTCTCGTTGGATTCAGAACAACGAAACTAAGACAAAACCGTTCGATTTTTAAAGCTAGTACTTATAGAAGCCGAGATATAGACTTCCAAACTTTTGGTTTTTGGTGCACATATATGGAAACCAAAAGTTTGTATCTCGGTTAGTAAAAGAGCTACGACTTTGGGAATAGTCTCGTTGGATTCAGAACGTCGAAACTAAGACAAAACCGTTGGATCTTTAAAGCTAGTACTTATAGAAGCCGAGATATAGACTTCCAAACTTTTGGTTTTTGGTGCACATATATGGAAACCAAAAGTTTGTATCTCGGTTAGTAAAAGAGCTACGACTTTGAGAATAGTCTCGTTGGATTCAGAACAACGAAACTAAGACAAAACCGTTGGATTTTTAAAGCTAGTACTTATAGAAGCCGAGATACAGACTTCCAACCTTTGGGTTTTTGGTGCACATATATGGAAACCAAAAGTTTGTATCTCGGTTAGTAAAAGAGCTACGACTTTGGGAATAGTCTCGTTATATTCAGAACGTCAAAACTAAAATAAAACCGTTGAATTTTTAAAGCTAGTACTTATAGAAGCCGAGATACAGACTTCCAACCTTTGGGTTTTTGGTACACATATATGGAAACCAAAAGTTTGTATCTCGGTTAGTAAAAGAGCTACGACTTTGGGAATAGTCTCGTTGGATTCAGAACGTCGAAACTAAGACAAAACCGCTGGATTTTTAAAGCTAGTACTTATAGAAGCCGAGATATAGACTTCCAAACTTTTGGTTTTTGGTGCACATATATGGAAACCAAAAGTTTGTATCTCGGTTAGTAAAAGAGCTACGACTTTGGGAATAGTCTCGTTGGATTCAGAACGTCGAAACTAAGACAAAACCGCTGGATTTTTAAAGCTAGTACTTATAGAAGCCGAGATATAGACTTCCAAACTTTTGGTTTTTGGTGCACATATATGGAAACCAAAAGTTTGTATCTCGGTTAGTAAAAGAGCTACGACTTTGGGAATAGTCTCGTTGGATTCAGAACAACGAAACTAAGACAAAACCGTTGGATTTTTAAAGCTAGTACTTATAGAAGCCGAGATATAGACTTCCAACCTTTGGGTTTTTGGTGCACATATATGGAAACCAAAAGTTTGTATCTCGGTTAGTAAAAGAGCTACGACTTTGGGAATAGTCTCGTTGGATTCAGAACAACGAAACTAAGACAAAACCGTTGGATTTTTAAAGCTAGTACTTATAGAAGCCGAGATATAGACTTCCAAACTTTTGGTTTTTGGTGCACATATATGGAAACCAAAAGTTTGTATCTCGATTAGTAAAAGAGCTACGACTTTGGGAATAGTCTCGTTCGATTCAGAACGTCGAAACTAAGACAAAACCGTTGCATTTTTAAAGCTAGTACTTATAGAAGCCGAGATATAGACTTCCAAACTTTTGGTTTTTGGTGCACATATATGGAAACCAAAAGTTTGTATCTCGATTAGTAAAAGAGCTACGACTTTGGGAATAGTCTCGTTCGATTTAGAACGTCAAAACTAAGACAAAACCGTTGAATTTTTAAAGCTAGTACTTATAGAAGCCGAGATATAGACTTCCAAACTTTTGGTTTTTGGTGCACATATATGGAAACCAAAAGTTTGTATCTCGGTTAGTAAAAAAGCTACGACTTTGAGAATAGTCTCGTTGGATTCAGAACGTCAAAACTAAGACAAAACCGTTGGATCTTTAAAGCTAGTACTTATAGAAGCCGAGATATAGACTTCCAAACTTTTGGTTTTTGGTGCACATATATGGAAACCAAAAGTTTGTATCTCGGTTAGTAAAAGAGCTACGACTTTGGGAATAGTCTCGTTGGATTCAGAACAACGAAACTTAGACAAAACCGTTGGATGTTTAAAGCTAGTACTTATAGAAGCCGAAATACAGACTTCCAACCTTTGGGTTTTTGGTGCACATATATGGAAACCAAAAGTTTGTATCTCGGTTAGTAAAAGAGCTACGACTTTGGGAATAGTCTCGTTGGATTCAGAACGTCGAAACCAAGACAAAACCGTTGGATCTTTAAAGCTAGTACTTATAGAAGCCGAGATATAGACTTCCAAACTTTTGGTTTTTGGTGCACATATATGGAAACCAAAAGTTTGTATCTCGGTTAGTAAAAGAGCTTCGACTTTGGGAATAGTCTCGTTGGATTCAGAACAACGAAACTAAGACAAAACCGTTGGATTTTTAAAGCTAGTACTTATAGAAGCCGAGATACAGACTTCCAACCTTTGGGTTTTTGGTACACATATATGGAAACCAAAAGTTTGTATCTCGGTTAGTAAAAGAGCTACGACTTTGGGAATAGTCTCGTTGGATTCAGAACGTGGAAACTAAGACAAAACCGTTGGATTTTTAAAGCTAGTACTTATAGAAGCCGAGATATAGACTTCCAAACTTTTGGTTTTTGGTGCACATATATGGAAACCAAAAGTTTGTATCTCGGTTAGTAAAAGAGCTACGACTTTGAGAATAGTTTCGTTGGATTCATAACGTCAAAACTAAGATAAAACCGTTGGATTTTTAAAGCTAGTACTTATAGAAGCCGAGATACAGACTTCCAACCTTTGGGTTTTTGGTACACATATATGGAAACCAAAAGTTTGTATCTCGGTTAGTAAAAGAGCTACGACTTTGGGAATAGTCTCGTTGGATTCAGAACGTCGAAACTAAGACAAAACCGTTGGATTTTTAAAGCTAGTACTTATAGAAGCCGAGATATAGACTTCCAAACTTTTGGTTTTTGGTGCACATATATGGAAACCAAAATTTTGTATCTCGGTTAGTAAAAGAGCTACGACTTTGGGAATAGTTTCGTTGGATTCAGAACGTCGAAACTAAGATAAAACCGTTGGATTTTTAAAGCTAGTACTTATAGAAGCCGAGATACAGACTTCCAACCTTTGGGTTTTTGGTGCACATATATGGAAACCAAAAGTTTGTATCTCGGTTAGTAAAAGAGCTACGACTTTGGGAATAGTCTCGTTGGATTCAGAACGTCGAAACTAAGATAAAACCGTTGAATTTTTAAAGCTAGTACTTATAGAAGCCGAAATACAGACTTCCAACCTTTGGGTTTTTGGTGCACATATATGGAAACCAAAAGTTTGTATCTCGGTTAGTAAAAGAGCTACGACTTTGGGAATAGTCTCGTTGGATTCAGAACGTCGAAACCAAGACAAAACCGTTGGATCTTTAAAGCTAGTACTTATAGAAGCCGAGATATAGACTTCCAAACTTTTGGTTTTTGGTGCACATATATGGAAACCAAAAGTTTGTATCTCGGTTAGTAAAAGAGCTTCGACTTTGGGAATAGTCTCGTTGGATTCAGAACAACGAAACTAAGACAAAACCGTTGGATTTTTAAAGCTAGTACTTATAGAAGCCGAGATACAGACTTCCAACCTTTGGGTTTTTGGTGCACATATATGGAAACCAAAAGTTTGTATCTCGGTTAGTAAAAGAGCTACGACTTTGGGAATAGTCTCGTTGTATTCAGAACGTCAAAACTAAGATAAAACCGTTGAATTTTTAAAGCTAGTACTTATAGAAGCCGAGATACAGACTTCCAACCTTTGGGTTTTTGGTACACATATATGGAAACCAAAAGTTTGTATCTCGGTTAGTAAAAGAGCTACGACTTTGGGAATAGTCTCGTTGGATTCAGAACGTCGAAACTAAGACAAAACCGTTGGATCTTTAAAGCTAGTACTTATAGAAGCCGAGATATAGACTTCCAAACTTTTGGTTTTTGGTGCACATATATGGAAACCAAAAGTTTGTATCTCGTTTAGTAAAAGAGCTACGACTTTGAGAATAGTCTCGTTGGATTCAGAACAACGAAACTAAGACAAAACCGTTGGATTTTTAAAGCTAGTACTTATAGAAGCCGAGATACAGACTTCCAACCTTTGGGTTTTTGGTGCACATATATGGAAACCAAAAGTTTGTATCTCGGTTAGTAAAAGAGCTACGACTTTGGGAATAGTCTCGTTGTATTCAGAACGTCAAAACTAAAATAAAACCGTTGAATTTTTAAAGCTAGTACTTATAGAAGCCGAGATACAGACTTCCAACCTTTGGGTTTTTGGTACACATATATGGAAACCAAAAGTTTGTATCTCGGTTAGTAAAAGAGCTACGACTTTGGGAATAGTCTCGTTCGATTTAGAACGTCAAAACTAAGACAAAACCGTTGAATTTTTAAAGCTAGTACTTATAGAAGCCGAGATATAGACTTCCAAACTTTTGGTTTTTGGTGCACATATATGGAAACCAAAAGTTTGTATCTCGGTTAGTAAAAAAGCTACGACTTTGAGAATAGTCTCGTTGGATTCAGAACGTCAAAACTAAGACAAAACCGTTGGATCTTTAAAGCTAGTACTTATAGAAGCCGAGATATAGACTTCCAAACTTTTGGTTTTTGGTGCACATATATGGAAACCAAAAGTTTGTATCTCGGTTAGTAAAAGAGCTACGACTTTGGGAATAGTCTCGTTGGATTCAGAACAACGAAACTAAGACAAAACCGTTGGATGTTTAAAGCTAGTACTTATAGAAGCCGAAATACAGACTTCCAACCTTTGGGTTTTTGGTGCACATATATGGAAACCAAAAGTTTGTATCTCGGTTAGTAAAAGAGCTACGACTTTGGGAATAGTCTCGTTGGATTCAGAACGTCGAAACCAAGACAAAACCGTTGGATCTTTAAAGCTAGTACTTATAGAAGCCGAGATATAGACTTCCAAACTTTTGGTTTTTGGTGCACATATATGGAAACCAAAAGTTTGTATCTCGGTTAGTAAAAGAGCTTCGACTTTGGGAATAGTCTCGTTGGATTCAGAACAACGAAACTAAGACAAAACCGTTGGATTTTTAAAGCTAGTACTTATAGAAGCCGAGATACAGACTTCCAACCTTTGGGTTTTTGGTACACATATATGGAAACCAAAAGTTTGTATCTCGGTTAGTAAAAGAGCTACGACTTTGGGAATAGTCTCGTTGGATTCAGAACGTGGAAACTAAGACAAAACCGTTGGATTTTTAAAGCTAGTACTTATAGAAGCCGAGATATAGACTTCCAAACTTTTGGTTTTTGGTGCACATATATGGAAACCAAAAGTTTGTATCTCGGTTAGTAAAAGAGCTACGACTTTGAGAATAGTTTCGTTGGATTCATAACGTCAAAACTAAGATAAAACCGTTGGATTTTTAAAGCTAGTACTTATAGAAGCCGAGATACAGACTTCCAACCTTTGGGTTTTTGGTACACATATATGGAAACCAAAAGTTTGTATCTCGGTTAGTAAAAGAGCTACGACTTTGGGAATAGTCTCGTTGGATTCAGAACGTCGAAACTAAGACAAAACCGTTGGATTTTTAAAGCTAGTACTTATAGAAGCCGAGATATAGACTTCCAAACTTTTGGTTTTTGGTGCACATATATGGAAACCAAAATTTTGTATCTCGGTTAGTAAAAGAGCTACGACTTTGGGAATAGTTTCGTTGGATTCAGAACGTCGAAACTAAGATAAAACCGTTGGATTTTTAAAGCTAGTACTTATAGAAGCCGAGATACAGACTTCCAACCTTTGGGTTTTTGGTGCACATATATGGAAACCAAAAGTTTGTATCTCGGTTAGTAAAAGAGCTACGACTTTGGGAATAGTCTCGTTGGATTCAGAACGTCGAAACTAAGATAAAACCGTTGAATTTTTAAAGCTAGTACTTATAGAAGCCGAAATACAGACTTCCAACCTTTGGGTTTTTGGTGCACATATATGGAAACCAAAAGTTTGTATCTCGGTTAGTAAAAGAGCTACGACTTTGGGAATAGTCTCGTTGGATTCAGAACGTCGAAACTAAGACAAAACCGTTGGATCTTTAAAGCTAGTACTTATAGAAGCCGAGATATAGACTTCCAAACTTTTGGTTTTTGGTGCACATATATGGAAACCAAAAGTTTGTATCTCGGTTAGTAAAAGAGCTACGACTTTGAGAATAGTCTCGTTGGATTCAGAACAACGAAACTAAGACAAAACCGTTGGATTTTTAAAGCTAGTACTTATAGAAGCCGAGATACAGACTTCCAACCTTTGGGTTTTTGGTGCACATATATGGAAACCAAAAGTTTGTATCTCGGTTAGTAAAAGAGCTACGACTTTGGGAATAGTCTCGTTATATTCAGAACGTCAAAACTAAAATAAAACCGTTGAATTTTTAAAGCTAGTACTTATAGAAGCCGAGATACAGACTTCCAACCTTTGGGTTTTTGGTACACATATATGGAAACCAAAAGTTTGTATCTCGGTTAGTAAAAGAGCTACGACTTTGGGAATAGTCTCGTTGGATTCAGAACGTCGAAACTAAGACAAAACCGCTGGATTTTTAAAGCTAGTACTTATAGAAGCCGAGATATAGACTTCCAAACTTTTGGTTTTTGGTGCACATATATGGAAACCAAAAGTTTGTATCTCGGTTAGTAAAAGAGCTACGACTTTGGGAATAGTCTCGTTGGATTCAGAACGTCGAAACTAAGACAAAACCGCTGGATTTTTAAAGCTAGTACTTATAGAAGCCGAGATATAGACTTCCAAACTTTTGGTTTTTGGTGCACATATATGGAAACCAAAAGTTTGTATCTCGGTTAGTAAAAGAGCTACGACTTTGGGAATAGTCTCGTTGGATTCAGAACAACGAAACTAAGACAAAACCGTTGGATTTTTAAAGCTAGTACTTATAGAAGCCGAGATATAGACTTCCAACCTTTGGGTTTTTGGTGCACATATATGGAAACCAAAAGTTTGTATCTCGGTTAGTAAAAGAGCTACGACTTTGGGAATAGTCTCGTTGTATTCAGAACGTCAAAACTAAAATAAAACCGTTGAATTTTTAAAGCTAGTACTTATAGAAGCCGAGATACAGACTTCCAACCTTTGGGTTTTTGGTACACATATATGGAAACCAAAAGTTTGTATCTCGGTTAGTAAAAGAGCTACGACTTTGGGAATAGTCTCGTTGGATTCAGAACGTCGAAACTAAGACAAAACCGCTGGATTTTTAAAGCTAGTACTTATAGAAGCCGAGATATAGACTTCCAAACTTTTGGTTTTTGGTGCACATATATGGAAACCAAAAGTTTGTATCTCGGTTAGTAAAAGAGCTACGACTTTGGGAATAGTCTCGTTGGATTCAGAACAACGAAACTAAGACAAAACCGTTGGATTTTTAAAGCTAGTACTTATAGAAGCCGAGATATAGACTTCCAAACTTTTGGTTTTTGGTGCACATATATGGAAACCAAAAGTTTGTATCTCAGTTAGTAAAAGAGCTACGACTTTGGGAATAGTCTCGTTGGATTCAGAACGTCGAAACTAAGATAAAACCGTTGAATTTTTAAAGCTAGTACTTATAGAAGCCGAGATACAGACTTCCAACCTTTGGGTTTTTGGTGCACATATATGGAAACCAAAAGTTTGTATCTCGGTTAGTAAAAGAGCTACGACTTTGGGAATAGTCTCGTTGGATTCAGAACGTCGAAACTAAGACAAAACCGTTGGATTTTTAAAGCTAGTACTTATAGAAGCCGAGATATAGACTTCCAAACTTTTGGTTTTTGGTGCACATATATGGAAACCAAAATTTTGTATCTCGATTAGTAAAAGAGCTACGACTTTGGGAATAGTCTCGTTCGATTCAGAACGTCGAAACTAAGACAAAACCGTTGCATTTTTAAAGCTAGTACTTATAGAAGCCGAGATATAGACTTCCAAACTTTTGGTTTTTGGTGCACATATATGGAAACCAAAAGTTTGTATCTCGATTAGTAAAAGAGCTACGACTTTGGGAATAGTCTCGTTCGATTTAGAACGTCAAAACTAAGACAAAACCGTTGAATTTTTAAAGCTAGTACTTATAGAAGCCGAGATATAGACTTCCAAACTTTTGGTTTTTGGTGCACATATATGGAAACCAAAAGTTTGTATCTCGGTTAGTAAAAAAGCTACGACTTTGAGAATAGTCTCGTTGGATTCAGAACGTCAAAACTAAGACAAAACCGTTGGATCTTTAAAGCTAGTACTTATAGAAGCCGAGATATAGACTTCCAAACTTTTGGTTTTTGGTGCACATATATGGAAACCAAAAGTTTGTATCTCGGTTAGTAAAAGAGCTACGACTTTGGGAATAGTCTCGTTGGATTCAGAACAACGAAACTAAGACAAAACCGTTGGATGTTTAAAGCTAGTACTTATAGAAGCCGAAATACAGACTTCCAACCTTTGGGTTTTTGGTGCACATATATGGAAACCAAAAGTTTGTATCTCGGTTAGTAAAAGAGCTACGACTTTGGGAATAGTCTCGTTGGATTCAGAACGTCGAAACCAAGACAAAACCGTTGGATCTTTAAAGCTAGTACTTATAGAAGCCGAGATATAGACTTCCAAACTTTTGGTTTTTGGTGCACATATATGGAAACCAAAAGTTTGTATCTCGGTTAGTAAAAGAGCTTCGACTTTGGGAATAGTCTCGTTGGATTCAGAACAACGAAACTAAGACAAAACCGTTGGATTTTTAAAGCTAGTACTTATAGAAGCCGAGATACAGACTTCCAACCTTTGGGTTTTTGGTACACATATATGGAAACCAAAAGTTTGTATCTCGGTTAGTAAAAGAGCTACGACTTTGGGAATAGTCTCGTACACATCTCGTGAGAGTACTAAGACAAAACCGTTGGATTTTTAAAGCTAGTAACTTATAGATAGCCGAGATATAGACTTCCAAACTTTTGGTTTTTGGTGCACATATATGGAAACCAAAAGTTTGTATCTCGGTTAGTAAAAGAGCTACGACTTTGGGAATAGTCTCGTTGGATTCAGAACGTCGAAACTAAGACAAAACCGTTGGATCTTTAAAGCTAGTACTTATAGAAGCCGAGATATAGACTTCCAAACTTTTGGTTTTTGGTGCACATATATGGAAACCAAAAGTTTGATCTCGGTTAGTAAAAGAGCTACGACTTTGAGAATAGTCTCGTTGGATTCAGAACAACGAAACTAAGACAAAACCGTTGGATTTTTAAAGCTAGTACTTATAGAAGCCGAGATACAGACTTCCAACCTTTGGGTTTTTGGTGCACATATATGGAAACCAAAAGTTTGTATCTCGGTTAGTAAAAGAGCTACGACTTTGGGAATAGTCTCGTTATATTCAGAACGTCAAAACTAAAATAAAACCGTTGAATTTTTAAAGCTAGTACTTATAGAAGCCGAGATACAGACTTCCAACCTTTGGGTTTTTGGTACACATATATGGAAACCAAAAGTTTGTATCTCGGTTAGTAAAAGAGCTACGACTTTGGGAATAGTCTCGTTGGATTCAGAACGTCGAAACTAAGACAAAACCGCTGGATTTTTAAAGCTAGTACTTATAGAAGCCGAGATATAGACTTCCAAACTTTTGGTTTTTGGTGCACATATATGGAAACCAAAAGTTTGTATCTCGGTTAGTAAAAGAGCTACGACTTTGGGAATAGTCTCGTTGGATTCAGAACGTCGAAACTAAGACAAAACCGCTGGATTTTTAAAGCTAGTACTTATAGAAGCCGAGATATAGACTTCCAAACTTTTGGTTTTTGGTGCACATATATGGAAACCAAAAGTTTGTATCTCGGTTAGTAAAAGAGCTACGACTTTGGGAATAGTCTCGTTGGATTCAGAACAACGAAACTAAGACAAAACCGTTGGATTTTTAAAGCTAGTACTTATAGAAGCCGAGATATAGACTTCCAACCTTTGGGTTTTGGTGCACATATATGGAAACCAAAAGTTTGTATCTCGGTTAGTAAAAGAGCTACGACTTTGGGAATAGTCTCGTTGTATTCAGAACGTCAAAACTAAAATAAAACCGTTGAATTTTTAAAGCTAGTACTTATAGAAGCCGAGATACAGACTTCCAACCTTTGGGTTTTTGGTACACATATATGGAAACCAAAAGTTTGTATCTCGGTTAGTAAAAGAGCTACGACTTTGGGAATAGTCTCGTTGGATTCAGAACGTCGAAACTAAGACAAAACCGTTGGATTTTTAAAGCTAGTACTTATAGAAGCCGAGATATAGACTTCCAAACTTTTGGTTTTTGGTGCACATATATGGAAACCAAAAGTTTGTATCTCGATTAGTAAAAGAGCTACGACTTTGGGAATAGTCTCGTTCGATTCAGAACGTCGAAACTAAGACAAAACCGTTGCATTTTTAAAGCTAGTACTTATAGAAGCCGAGATATAGACTTCCAAACTTTTGGTTTTTGGTGCACATATATGGAAACCAAAAGTTTGTATCTCGATTAGTAAAAGAGCTACGACTTTGGGAATAGTCTCGTTCGATTTAGAACGTCAAAACTAAGACAAAACCGTTGAATTTTTTAAAGCTAGTACTTATAGAAGCCGAGATATAGACTTCCAAACTTTTGGTTTTTGGTGCACATATATGGAAACCAAAAGTTTGTATCTCGGTTAGTAAAAAAGCTACGACTTTGAGAATAGTCTCGTTGGATTCAGAACGTCAAAACTAAGACAAAACCGTTGGATCTTTAAAGCTAGTACTTATAGAAGCCGAGATATAGACTTCCAAACTTTTGGTTTTTGGTGCACATATATGGAAACCAAAAGTTTGTATCTCGGTTAGTAAAAGAGCTACGACTTTGGGAATAGTCTCGTTGGATTCAGAACAACGAAACTAAGACAAAACCGTTGGATGTTTAAAGCTAGTACTTATAGAAGCCGAAATACAGACTTCCAACCTTTGGGTTTTTGGTGCACATATATGGAAACCAAAAGTTTGTATCTCGGTTAGTAAAAGAGCTACGACTTTGGGAATAGTCTCGTTGGATTCAGAACGTCGAAACCAAGACAAAACCGTTGGATCTTTAAAGCTAGTACTTATAGAAGCCGAGATATAGACTTCCAAACTTTTGGTTTTTGGTGCACATATATGGAAACCAAAAGTTTGTATCTCGGTTAGTAAAAGAGCTTCGACTTTGGGAATAGTCTCGTTGGATTCAGAACAACGAAACTAAGACAAAACCGTTGGATTTTTAAAGCTAGTACTTATAGAAGCCGAGATACAGACTTCCAACCTTTGGGTTTTTGGTACACATATATGGAAACCAAAAGTTTGTATCTCGGTTAGTAAAAGAGCTACGACTTTGGGAATAGTCTCGTTGGATTCAGAACAACGAAACTAAGACAAAACCGTTCGATTTTTAAAGCTAGTACTTATAGAAGCCGAGATATAGACTTCCAAACTTTTGGTTTTTGGTGCACATATATGGAAACCAAAAGTTTGTATCTCGGTTAGTAAAAGAGCTACGACTTTGGGAATAGTCTCGTTGGATTCAGAACGTCGAAACTAAGACAAAACCGTTGGATCTTTAAAGCTAGTACTTATAGAAGCCGAGATATAGACTTCCAAACTTTTGGTTTTTGGTGCACATATATGGAAACCAAAAGTTTGTATCTCGGTTAGTAAAAGAGCTACGACTTTGAGAATAGTCTCGTTGGATTCAGAACAACGAAACTAAGACAAAACCGTTGGATTTTTAAAGCTAGTACTTATAGAAGCCGAGATACAGACTTCCAACCTTTGGGTTTTTGGTGCACATATATGGAAACCAAAAGTTTGTATCTCGGTTAGTAAAAGAGCTACGACTTTGGGAATAGTCTCGTTATATTCAGAACGTCAAAACTAAAATAAAACCGTTGAATTTTTAAAGCTAGTACTTATAGAAGCCGAGATACAGACTTCCAACCTTTGGGTTTTTGGTACACATATATGGAAACCAAAAGTTTGTATCTCGGTTAGTAAAAGAGCTACGACTTTGGGAATAGTCTCGTTGGATTCAGAACGTCGAAACTAAGACAAAACCGCTGGATTTTTAAAGCTAGTACTTATAGAAGCCGAGATATAGACTTCCAAACTTTTGGTTTTTGGTGCACATATATGGAAACCAAAAGTTTGTATCTCGGTTAGTAAAAGAGCTACGACTTTGGGAATAGTCTCGTTGGATTCAGAACGTCGAAACTAAGACAAAACCGCTGGATTTTTAAAGCTAGTACTTATAGAAGCCGAGATATAGACTTCCAAACTTTTGGTTTTTGGTGCACATATATGGAAACCAAAAGTTTGTATCTCGGTTAGTAAAAGAGCTACGACTTTGGGAATAGTCTCGTTGGATTCAGAACAACGAAACTAAGACAAAACCGTTGGATTTTTAAAGCTAGTACTTATAGAAGCCGAGATATAGACTTCCAACCTTTGGGTTTTTGGTGCACATATATGGAAACCAAAAGTTTGTATCTCGGTTAGTAAAAGAGCTACGACTTTGGGAATAGTCTCGTTGTATTCAGAACGTCAAAACTAAAATAAAACCGTTGAATTTTTAAAGCTAGTACTTATAGAAGCCGAGATACAGACTTCCAACCTTTGGGTTTTTGGTACACATATATGGAAACCAAAAGTTTGTATCTCGGTTAGTAAAAGAGCTACGACTTTGGGAATAGTCTCGTTGGATTCAGAACGTCGAAACTAAGACAAAACCGCTGGATTTTTAAAGCTAGTACTTATAGAAGCCGAGATATAGACTTCCAAACTTTTGGTTTTTGGTGCACATATATGGAAACCAAAAGTTTGTATCTCGGTTAGTAAAAGAGCTACGACTTTGGGAATAGTCTCGTTGGATTCAGAACAACGAAACTAAGACAAAACCGTTGGATTTTTAAAGCTAGTACTTATAGAAGCCGAGATATAGACTTCCAAACTTTTGGTTTTTGGTGCACATATATGGAAACCAAAAGTTTGTATCTCAGTTAGTAAAAGAGCTACGACTTTGGGAATAGTCTCGTTGGATTCAGAACGTCGAAACTAAGATAAAACCGTTGAATTTTTAAAGCTAGTACTTATAGAAGCCGAGATACAGACTTCCAACCTTTGGGTTTTTGGTGCACATATATGGAAACCAAAAGTTTGTATCTCGGTTAGTAAAAGAGCTACGACTTTGGGAATAGTCTCGTTGGATTCAGAACGTCGAAACTAAGACAAAACCGTTGGATTTTTAAAGCTAGTACTTATAGAAGCCGAGATATAGACTTCCAAACTTTTGGTTTTTGGTGCACATATATGGAAACCAAAAGTTTGTATCTCGATTAGTAAAAGAGCTACGACTTTGGGAATAGTCTCGTTCGATTCAGAACGTCGAAACTAAGACAAAACCGTTGCATTTTTAAAGCTAGTACTTATAGAAGCCGAGATATAGACTTCCAAACTTTTGGTTTTTGGTGCACATATATGGAAACCAAAAGTTTGTATCTCGATTAGTAAAAGAGCTACGACTTTGGGAATAGTCTCGTTCGATTTAGAACGTCAAAACTAAGACAAAACCGTTGAATTTTTAAAGCTAGTACTTATAGAAGCCGAGATATAGACTTCCAAACTTTTGGTTTTTGGTGCACATATATGGAAACCAAAAGTTTGTATCTCGGTTAGTAAAAAAGCTACGACTTTGAGAATAGTCTCGTTGGATTCAGAACGTCAAAACTAAGACAAAACCGTTGGATCTTTAAAGCTAGTACTTATAGAAGCCGAGATATAGACTTCCAAACTTTTGGTTTTTGGTGCACATATATGGAAACCAAAAGTTTGTATCTCGGTTAGTAAAAGAGCTACGACTTTGGGAATAGTCTCGTTGGATTCAGAACAACGAAACTAAGACAAAACCGTTGGATGTTTAAAGCTAGTACTTATAGAAGCCGAAATACAGACTTCCAACCTTTGGGTTTTTGGTGCACATATATGGAAACCAAAAGTTTGTATCTCGGTTAGTAAAAGAGCTACGACTTTGGGAATAGTCTCGTTGGATTCAGAACGTCGAAACCAAGACAAAACCGTTGGATCTTTAAAGCTAGTACTTATAGAAGCCGAGATATAGACTTCCAAACTTTTGGTTTTTGGTGCACATATATGGAAACCAAAAGTTTGTATCTCGGTTAGTAAAAGAGCTTCGACTTTGGGAATAGTCTCGTTGGATTCAGAACAACGAAACTAAGACAAAACCGTTGGATTTTTAAAGCTAGTACTTATAGAAGCCGAGATACAGACTTCCAACCTTTGGGTTTTTGGTACACATATATGGAAACCAAAAGTTTGTATCTCGGTTAGTAAAAGAGCTACGACTTTGGGAATAGTCTCGTTGGATTCAGAACGTGGAAACTAAGACAAAACCGTTGGATTTTTAAAGCTAGTACTTATAGAAGCCGAGATATAGACTTCCAAACTTTTGGTTTTTGGTGCACATATATGGAAACCAAAAGTTTGTATCTCGGTTAGTAAAAGAGCTACGACTTTGAGAATAGTTTCGTTGGATTCATAACGTCAAAACTAAGATAAAACCGTTGGATTTTTAAAGCTAGTACTTATAGAAGCCGAGATACAGACTTCCAACCTTTGGGTTTTTGGTACACATATATGGAAACCAAAAGTTTGTATCTCGGTTAGTAAAAGAGCTACGACTTTGGGAATAGTCTCGTTGGATTCAGAACGTCGAAACTAAGACAAAACCGTTGGATTTTTAAAGCTAGTACTTATAGAAGCCGAGATATAGACTTCCAAACTTTTGGTTTTTGGTGCACATATATGGAAACCAAAATTTTGTATCTCGGTTAGTAAAAGAGCTACGACTTTGGGAATAGTTTCGTTGGATTCAGAACGTCGAAACTAAGATAAAACCGTTGGATTTTTAAAGCTAGTACTTATAGAAGCCGAGATACAGACTTCCAACCTTTGGGTTTTTGGTGCACATATATGGAAACCAAAAGTTTGTATCTCGGTTAGTAAAAGAGCTACGACTTTGGGAATAGTCTCGTTGGATTCAGAACGTCGAAACTAAGATAAAACCGTTGAATTTTTAAAGCTAGTACTTATAGAAGCCGAAATACAGACTTCCAACCTTTGGGTTTTTGGTGCACATATATGGAAACCAAAAGTTTGTATCTCGGTTAGTAAAAGAGCTACGACTTTGGGAATAGTCTCGTTGGATTCAGAACGTCGAAACCAAGACAAAACCGTTGGATCTTTAAAGCTAGTACTTATAGAAGCCGAGATATAGACTTCCAAACTTTTGGTTTTTGGTGCACATATATGGAAACCAAAAGTTTGTATCTCGGTTAGTAAAAGAGCTTCGACTTTGGGAATAGTCTCGTTGGATTCAGAACAACGAAACTAAGACAAAACCGTTGGATTTTTAAAGCTAGTACTTATAGAAGCCGAGATACAGACTTCCAACCTTTGGGTTTTTGGTGCACATATATGGAAACCAAAAGTTTGTATCTCGGTTAGTAAAAGAGCTACGACTTTGGGAATAGTCTCGTTGGATTCAGAACGTCGAAACTAAGACAAAACCGTTGGATCTTTAAAGCTAGTACTTATAGAAGCCGAGATATAGACTTCCAAACTTTTGGTTTTTGGTGCACATATATGGAAACCAAAAGTTTGTATCTCGTTTAGTAAAAGAGCTACGACTTTGAGAATAGTCTCGTTGGATTCAGAACAACGAAACTAAGACAAAACCGTTGGATTTTTAAAGCTAGTACTTATAGAAGCCGAGATACAGACTTCCAACCTTTGGGTTTTTGGTGCACATATATGGAAACCAAAAGTTTGTATCTCGGTTAGTAAAAGAGCTACGACTTTGGGAATAGTCTCGTTGTATTCAGAACGTCAAAACTAAAATAAAACCGTTGAATTTTTAAAGCTAGTACTTATAGAAGCCGAGATACAGACTTCCAACCTTTGGGTTTTTGGTACACATATATGGAAACCAAAAGTTTGTATCTCGGTTAGTAAAAGAGCTACGACTTTGGGAATAGTCTCGTTGGATTCAGAACGTCGAAACTAAGACAAAACCGCTGGATTTTTAAAGCTAGTACTTATAGAAGCCGAGATATAGACTTCCAAACTTTTGGTTTTTGGTGCACATATATGGAAACCAAAAGTTTGTATCTCGGTTAGTAAAAGAGCTACGACTTTGGGAATAGTCTCGTTGGATTCAGAACAACGAAACTAAGACAAAACCGTTGGATTTTTAAAGCTAGTACTTATAGAAGCCGAGATATAGACTTCCAAACTTTTGGTTTTTGGTGCACATATATGGAAACCAAAAGTTTGTATCTCAGTTAGTAAAAGAGCTACGACTTTGGGAATAGTCTCGTTGGATTCAGAACGTCGAAACTAAGATAAAACCGTTGAATTTTTAAAGCTAGTACTTATAGAAGCCGAGATACAGACTTCCAACCTTTGGGTTTTTGGTGCACATATATGGAAACCAAAAGTTTGTATCATGGTTAGTAAAAGAGCTACGACTTTGGGAATAGTCTCGTTGGATTCAGAACGTCGAAACTAAGACAAAACCGTTGGATTTTTAAAGCTAGTACTTATAGAAGCCGAGATATAGACTTCCAAACTTTTGGTTTTTGGTGCACATATATGGAAACCAAAAGTTTGTATCTCGATTAGTAAAAGAGCTACGACTTTGGGAATAGTCTCGTTCGATTCAGAACAACGAAACTAAGACAAAACCGTTGGATTTTTAAAGCTAGTACTTATAGAAGCCGAGATATAGACTTCCAACCTTTGGGTTTTTGGTGCACATATATGGAAACCAAAAGTTTGTATCTCGGTTAGTAAAAGAGCTACGACTTTGGGAATAGTCTCGTTGTATTCAGAACGTCAAAACTAAAATAAAACCGTTGAATTTTTAAAGCTAGTACTTATAGAAGCCGAGATACAGACTTCCAACCTTTGGGTTTTTGGTACACATATATGGAAACCAAAAGTTTGTATCTCGGTTAGTAAAAGAGCTACGACTTTGGGAATAGTCTCGTTGGATTCAGAACGTCGAAACTAAGACAAAACCGTTGGATTTTTAAAGCTAGTACTTATAGAAGCCGAGATATAGACTTCCAAACTTTTGGTTTTTGGTGCACATATATGGAAACCAAAAGTTTGTATCTCGATTAGTAAAAGAGCTACGACTTTGGGAATAGTCTCGTTCGATTCAGAACGTCGAAACTAAGACAAAACCGTTGCATTTTTAAAGCTAGTACTTATAGAAGCCGAGATATAGACTTCCAAACTTTTGGTTTTTGGTGCACATATATGGAAACCAAAAGTTTGTATCTCGATTAGTAAAAGAGCTACGACTTTGGGAATAGTCTCGTTCGATTTAGAACGTCAAAACTAAGACAAAACCGTTGAATTTTTAAAGCTAGTACTTATAGAAGCCGAGATATAGACTTCCAAACTTTTGGTTTTTGGTGCACATATATGGAAACCAAAAGTTTGTATCTCGGTTAGTAAAAAAGCTACGACTTTGAGAATAGTCTCGTTGGATTCAGAACGTCAAAACTAAGACAAAACCGTTGGATCTTTAAAGCTAGTACTTATAGAAGCCGAGATATAGACTTCCAAACTTTTGGTTTTTGGTGCACATATATGGAAACCAAAAGTTTGTATCTCGGTTAGTAAAAGAGCTACGACTTTGGGAATAGTCTCGTTGGATTCAGAACAACGAAACTAAGACAAAACCGTTGGATGTTTAAAGCTAGTACTTATAGAAGCCGAAATACAGACTTCCAACCTTTGGGTTTTTGGTGCACATATATGGAAACCAAAAGTTTGTATCTCGGTTAGTAAAAGAGCTACGACTTTGGGAATAGTCTCGTTGGATTCAGAACGTCGAAACCAAGACAAAACCGTTGGATCTTTAAAGCTAGTACTTATAGAAGCCGAGATATAGACTTCCAAACTTTTGGTTTTTGGTGCACATATATGGAAACCAAAAGTTTGTATCTCGGTTAGTAAAAGAGCTTCGACTTTGGGAATAGTCTCGTTGGATTCAGAACAACGAAACTAAGACAAAACCGTTGGATTTTTAAAGCTAGTACTTATAGAAGCCGAGATACAGACTTCCAACCTTTGGGTTTTTGGTACACATATATGGAAACCAAAAGTTTGTATCTCGGTTAGTAAAAGAGCTACGACTTTGGGAATAGTCTCGTTGGATTCAGAACAACGAAACTAAGACAAAACCGTTCGATTTTTAAAGCTAGTACTTATAGAAGCCGAGATATAGACTTCCAAACTTTTGGTTTTTGGTGCACATATATGGAAACCAAAAGTTTGTATCTCGGTTAGTAAAAGAGCTACGACTTTGGGAATAGTCTCGTTGGATTCAGAACGTCGAAACTAAGACAAAACCGTTGGATCTTTAAAGCTAGTACTTATAGAAGCCGAGATATAGACTTCCAAACTTTTGGTTTTTGGTGCACATATATGGAAACCAAAAGTTTGTATCTCGGTTAGTAAAAGAGCTACGACTTTGAGAATAGTCTCGTTGGATTCAGAACAACGAAACTAAGACAAAACCGTTGGATTTTTAAAGCTAGTACTTATAGAAGCCGAGATACAGACTTCCAACCTTTGGGTTTTTGGTGCACATATATGGAAACCAAAAGTTTGTATCTCGGTTAGTAAAAGAGCTACGACTTTGGGAATAGTCTCGTTATATTCAGAACGTCAAAACTAAAATAAAACCGTTGAATTTTTAAAGCTAGTACTTATAGAAGCCGAGATACAGACTTCCAACCTTTGGGTTTTTGGTACACATATATGGAAACCAAAAGTTTGTATCTCGGTTAGTAAAAGAGCTACGACTTTGGGAATAGTCTCGTTGGATTCAGAACGTCGAAACTAAGACAAAACCGCTGGATTTTTAAAGCTAGTACTTATAGAAGCCGAGATATAGACTTCCAAACTTTTGGTTTTTGGTGCACATATATGGAAACCAAAAGTTTGTATCTCGGTTAGTAAAAGAGCTACGACTTTGGGAATAGTCTCGTTGGATTCAGAACGTCGAAACTAAGACAAAACCGCTGGATTTTTAAAGCTAGTACTTATAGAAGCCGAGATATAGACTTCCAAACTTTTGGTTTTTGGTGCACATATATGGAAACCAAAAGTTTGTATCTCGGTTAGTAAAAGAGCTACGACTTTGGGAATAGTCTCGTTGGATTCAGAACAACGAAACTAAGACAAAACCGTTGGATTTTTAAAGCTAGTACTTATAGAAGCCGAGATATAGACTTCCAACCTTTGGGTTTTTGGTGCACATATATGGAAACCAAAAGTTTGTATCTCGGTTAGTAAAAGAGCTACGACTTTGGGAATAGTCTCGTTGTATTCAGAACGTCAAAACTAAAATAAAACCGTTGAATTTTTAAAGCTAGTACTTATAGAAGCCGAGATACAGACTTCCAACCTTTGGGTTTTTGGTACACATATATGGAAACCAAAAGTTTGTATCTCGGTTAGTAAAAGAGCTACGACTTTGGGAATAGTCTCGTTGGATTCAGAACGTCGAAACTAAGACAAAACCGCTGGATTTTTAAAGCTAGTACTTATAGAAGCCGAGATATAGACTTCCAAACTTTTGGTTTTTGGTGCACATATATGGAAACCAAAAGTTTGTATCTCGGTTAGTAAAAGAGCTACGACTTTGGGAATAGTCTCGTTGGATTCAGAACAACGAAACTAAGACAAAACCGTTGGATTTTTAAAGCTAGTACTTATAGAAGCCGAGATATAGACTTCCAAACTTTTGGTTTTTGGTGCACATATATGGAAACCAAAAGTTTGTATCTCAGTTAGTAAAAGAGCTACGACTTTGGGAATAGTCTCGTTGGATTCAGAACGTCGAAACTAAGATAAAACCGTTGAATTTTTAAAGCTAGTACTTATAGAAGCCGAGATACAGACTTCCAACCTTTGGGTTTTTGGTGCACATATATGGAAACCAAAAGTTTGTATCTCGGTTAGTAAAAGAGCTACGACTTTGGGAATAGTCTCGTTGGATTCAGAACGTCGAAACTAAGACAAAACCGTTGGATTTTTAAAGCTAGTACTTATAGAAGCCGAGATATAGACTTCCAAACTTTTGGTTTTTGGTGCACATATATGGAAACCAAAAGTTTGTATCTCGATTAGTAAAAGAGCTACGACTTTGGGAATAGTCTCGTTCGATTCAGAACGTCGAAACTAAGACAAAACCGTTGCATTTTTAAAGCTAGTACTTATAGAAGCCGAGATATAGACTTCCAAACTTTTGGTTTTTGGTGCACATATATGGAAACCAAAAGTTTGTATCTCGATTAGTAAAAGAGCTACGACTTTGGGAATAGTCTCGTTCGATTTAGAACGTCAAAACTAAGACAAAACCGTTGAATTTTTAAAGCTAGTACTTATAGAAGCCGAGATATAGACTTCCAAACTTTTGGTTTTTGGTGCACATATATGGAAACCAAAAGTTTGTATCTCGGTTAGTAAAAAAGCTACGACTTTGAGAATAGTCTCGTTGGATTCAGAACGTCAAAACTAAGACAAAACCGTTGGATCTTTAAAGCTAGTACTTATAGAAGCCGAGATATAGACTTCCAAACTTTTGGTTTTTGGTGCACATATATGGAAACCAAAAGTTTGTATCTCGGTTAGTAAAAGAGCTACGACTTTGGGAATAGTCTCGTTGGATTCAGAACAACGAAACTAAGACAAAACCGTTGGATGTTTAAAGCTAGTACTTATAGAAGCCGAAATACAGACTTCCAACCTTTGGGTTTTTGGTGCACATATATGGAAACCAAAAGTTTGTATCTCGGTTAGTAAAAGAGCTACGACTTTGGGAATAGTCTCGTTGGATTCAGAACGTCGAAACCAAGACAAAACCGTTGGATCTTTAAAGCTAGTACTTATAGAAGCCGAGATATAGACTTCCAAACTTTTGGTTTTTGGTGCACATATATGGAAACCAAAAGTTTGTATCTCGGTTAGTAAAAGAGCTTCGACTTTGGGAATAGTCTCGTTGGATTCAGAACAACGAAACTAAGACAAAACCGTTGGATTTTTAAAGCTAGTACTTATAGAAGCCGAGATACAGACTTCCAACCTTTGGGTTTTTGGTACACATATATGGAAACCAAAAGTTTGTATCTCGGTTAGTAAAAGAGCTACGACTTTGGGAATAGTCTCGTTGGATTCAGAACGTGGAAACTAAGACAAAACCGTTGGATTTTTAAAGCTAGTACTTATAGAAGCCGAGATATAGACTTCCAAACTTTTGGTTTTTGGTGCACATATATGGAAACCAAAAGTTTGTATCTCGGTTAGTAAAAGAGCTACGACTTTGAGAATAGTTTCGTTGGATTCATAACGTCAAAACTAAGATAAAACCGTTGGATTTTTAAAGCTAGTACTTATAGAAGCCGAGATACAGACTTCCAACCTTTGGGTTTTTGGTACACATATATGGAAACCAAAAGTTTGTATCTCGGTTAGTAAAAGAGCTACGACTTTGGGAATAGTCTCGTTGGATTCAGAACGTCGAAACTAAGACAAAACCGTTGGATTTTTAAAGCTAGTACTTATAGAAGCCGAGATATAGACTTCCAAACTTTTGGTTTTTGGTGCACATATATGGAAACCAAAATTTTGTATCTCGGTTAGTAAAAGAGCTACGACTTTGGGAATAGTTTCGTTGGATTCAGAACGTCGAAACTAAGATAAAACCGTTGGATTTTTAAAGCTAGTACTTATAGAAGCCGAGATACAGACTTCCAACCTTTGGGTTTTTGGTGCACATATATGGAAACCAAAAGTTTGTATCTCGGTTAGTAAAAGAGCTACGACTTTGGGAATAGTCTCGTTGGATTCAGAACGTCGAAACTAAGATAAAACCGTTGAATTTTTAAAGCTAGTACTTATAGAAGCCGAAATACAGACTTCCAACCTTTGGGTTTTTGGTGCACATATATGGAAACCAAAAGTTTGTATCTCGGTTAGTAAAAGAGCTACGACTTTGGGAATAGTCTCGTTGGATTCAGAACGTCGAAACCAAGACAAAACCGTTGGATCTTTAAAGCTAGTACTTATAGAAGCCGAGATATAGACTTCCAAACTTTTGGTTTTTGGTGCACATATATGGAAACCAAAAGTTTGTATCTCGGTTAGTAAAAGAGCTTCGACTTTGGGAATAGTCTCGTTGGATTCAGAACAACGAAACTAAGACAAAACCGTTGGATTTTTAAAGCTAGTACTTATAGAAGCCGAGATACAGACTTCCAACCTTTGGGTTTTTGGTGCACATATATGGAAACCAAAAGTTTGTATCTCGGTTAGTAAAAGAGCTACGACTTTGGGAATAGTCTCGTTGGATTCAGAACGTCGAAACTAAGACAAAACCGTTGGATCTTTAAAGCTAGTACTTATAGAAGCCGAGATATAGACTTCCAAACTTTTGGTTTTTGGTGCACATATATGGAAACCAAAAGTTTGTATCTCGTTTAGTAAAAGAGCTACGACTTTGAGAATAGTCTCGTTGGATTCAGAACAACGAAACTAAGACAAAACCGTTGGATTTTTAAAGCTAGTACTTATAGAAGCCGAGATACAGACTTCCAACCTTTGGGTTTTTGGTGCACATATATGGAAACCAAAAGTTTGTATCTCGGTTAGTAAAAGAGCTACGACTTTGGGAATAGTCTCGTTGTATTCAGAACGTCAAAACTAAAATAAAACCGTTGAATTTTTAAAGCTAGTACTTATAGAAGCCGAGATACAGACTTCCAACCTTTGGGTTTTTGGTACACATATATGGAAACCAAAAGTTTGTATCTCGGTTAGTAAAAGAGCTACGACTTTGGGAATAGTCTCGTTGGATTCAGAACGTCGAAACTAAGACAAAACCGCTGGATTTTTAAAGCTAGTACTTATAGAAGCCGAGATATAGACTTCCAAACTTTTGGTTTTTGGTGCACATATATGGAAACCAAAAGTTTGTATCTCGGTTAGTAAAAGAGCTACGACTTTGGGAATAGTCTCGTTGGATTCAGAACAACGAAACTAAGACAAAACCGTTGGATTTTTAAAGCTAGTACTTATAGAAGCCGAGATATAGACTTCCAAACTTTTGGTTTTTGGTGCACATATATGGAAACCAAAAGTTTGTATCTCAGTTAGTAAAAGAGCTACGACTTTGGGAATAGTCTCGTTGGATTCAGAACGTCGAAACTAAGATAAAACCGTTGAATTTTTAAAGCTAGTACTTATAGAAGCCGAGATACAGACTTCCAACCTTTGGGTTTTTGGTGCACATATATGGAAACCAAAAGTTTGTATCATGGTTAGTAAAAGAGCTACGACTTTGGGAATAGTCTCGTTGGATTCAGAACGTCGAAACTAAGACAAAACCGTTGGATTTTTAAAGCTAGTACTTATAGAAGCCGAGATATAGACTTCCAAACTTTTGGTTTTTGGTGCACATATCACATATATGGAAACCAAAAGTTTGTATCTCGATTAGTAAAAGAGCTACGACTTTGGGAATAGTCTCGTTCGATTCAGAACGTCGAAACTAAGACAAAACCGTTGGATTTTTAAAGCTAGTACTTATAGAAGCCGAGATATAGACTTCCAAACTTTTGGTTTTTGGTGCACATATATGGAAACCAAAAGTTTGTACCTCGATTAGTAAAAGAGCTACGACTTTGGGAATAGTCTCGTTCGATTTAGAACGTCAAAACTAAGACAAAACCGTTGAATTTTTAAAGCTAGTACTTATAGAAGCCGAGATATAGACTTCCAAACTTTTGGTTTTTGGTGCACATATATGGAAACCAAAAGTTTGTATCTCGGTTAGTAAAAAAGCTACGACTTTGAGAATAGTCTCGTTGGATTCAGAACGTCAAAACTAAGACAAAACCGTTGGATCTTTAAAGCTAGTACTTATAGAAGCCGAGATATAGACTTCCAAACTTTTGGTTTTTGGTGCACATATATGGAAACCAAAAGTTTGTATCTCGGTTAGTAAAAGAGCTACGACTTTGGGAATAGTCTCGTTGGATTCAGAACAACGAAACTAAGACAAAACCGTTGGATGTTTAAAGCTAGTACTTATAGAAGCCGAAATACAGACTTCCAACCTTTGGGTTTTTGGTGCACATATATGGAAACCAAAAGTTTGTATCTCGGTTAGTAAAAGAGCTACGACTTTGGGAATAGTCTCGTTGGATTCAGAACGTCGAAACCAAGACAAAACCGTTGGATCTTTAAAGCTAGTACTTATAGAAGCCGAGATATAGACTTCCAAACTTTTGGTTTTTGGTGCACATATATGGAAACCAAAAGTTTGTATCTCGGTTAGTAAAAGAGCTTCGACTTTGGGAATAGTCTCGTTGGATTCAGAACAACGAAACTAAGACAAAACCGTTGGATTTTTAAAGCTAGTACTTATAGAAGCCGAGATACAGACTTCCAACCTTTGGGTTTTTGGTACACATATATGGAAACCAAAAGTTTGTATCTCGGTTAGTAAAAGAGCTACGACTTTGGGAATAGTCTCGTTGGATTCAGAACGTGGAAACTAAGACAAAACCGTTGGATTTTTAAAGCTAGTACTTATAGAAGCCGAGATATAGACTTCCAAACTTTTGGTTTTTGGTGCACATATATGGAAACCAAAAGTTTGTATCTCGGTTAGTAAAAGAGCTACGACTTTGAGAATAGTTTCGTTGGATTCATAACGTCAAAACTAAGATAAAACCGTTGGATTTTTAAAGCTAGTACTTATAGAAGCCGAGATACAGACTTCCAACCTTTGGGTTTTTGGTACACATATATGGAAACCAAAAGTTTGTATCTCGGTTAGTAAAAGAGCTACGACTTTGGGAATAGTCTCGTTGGATTCAGAACGTCGAAACTAAGACAAAACCGTTGGATTTTTAAAGCTAGTACTTATAGAAGCCGAGATATAGACTTCCAAACTTTTGGTTTTTGGTGCACATATATGGAAACCAAAATTTTGTATCTCGGTTAGTAAAAGAGCTACGACTTTGGGAATAGTTTCGTTGGATTCAGAACGTCGAAACTAAGATAAAACCGTTGGATTTTTAAAGCTAGTACTTATAGAAGCCGAGATACAGACTTCCAACCTTTGGGTTTTTGGTGCACATATATGGAAACCAAAAGTTTGTATCTCGGTTAGTAAAAGAGCTACGACTTTGGGAATAGTCTCGTTGGATTCAGAACGTCGAAACTAAGATAAAACCGTTGAATTTTTAAAGCTAGTACTTATAGAAGCCGAAATACAGACTTCCAACCTTTGGGTTTTTGGTGCACATATATGGAAACCAAAAGTTTGTATCTCGGTTAGTAAAAGAGCTACGACTTTGGGAATAGTCTCGTTGGATTCAGAACGTCGAAACCAAGACAAAACCGTTGGATCTTTAAAGCTAGTACTTATAGAAGCCGAGATATAGACTTCCAAACTTTTGGTTTTTGGTGCACATATATGGAAACCAAAAGTTTGTATCTCGGTTAGTAAAAGAGCTTCGACTTTGGGAATAGTCTCGTTGGATTCAGAACAACGAAACTAAGACAAAACCGTTGGATTTTTAAAGCTAGTACTTATAGAAGCCGAGATACAGACTTCCAACCTTTGGGTTTTTGGTGCACATATATGGAAACCAAAAGTTTGTATCTCGGTTAGTAAAAGAGCTACGACTTTGGGAATAGTCTCGTTGTATTCAGAACGTCAAAACTAAGATAAAACCGTTGAATTTTTAAAGCTAGTACTTATAGAAGCCGAGATACAGACTTCCAACCTTTGGGTTTTTGGTACACATATATGGAAACCAAAAGTTTGTATCTCGGTTAGTAAAAGAGCTACGACTTTGGGAATAGTCTCGTTGGATTCAGAACGTCGAAACTAAGACAAAACCGTTGGATCTTTAAAGCTAGTACTTATAGAAGCCGAGATATAGACTTCCAAACTTTTGGTTTTTGGTGCTCATATATGGAAACCAAAAGTTTGTATCTCGGTTAGTAAAAGAGCTACGACTTTGAGAATAGTCTCGTTGGATTCAGAACAACGAAACTAAGACAAAACCGTTGGATTTTTAAAGCTAGTACTTATAGAAGCCGAGATACAGACTTCCAACCTTTGGGTTTTTGGTGCACATATATGGAAACCAAAAGTTTGTATCTCGGTTAGTAAAAGAGCTACGACTTTGGGAATAGTCTCGTTGTATTCAGAACGTCAAAACTAAAATAAAACCGTTGAATTTTTAAAGCTAGTACTTATAGAAGCCGAGATACAGACTTCCAACCTTTGGGTTTTTGGTACACATATATGGAAACCAAAAGTTTGTATCTCGGTTAGTAAAAGAGCTACGACTTTGGGAATAGTCTCGTTGGATTCAGAACGTCGAAACTAAGACAAACCGCTGGATTTTTAAAGCTAGTACTTATAGAAGCCGAGATATAGACTTCCAAACTTTTGGTTTTTGGTGCACATATATGGAAACCAAAAGTTTGTATCTCGGTTAGTAAAAGAGCTACGACTTTGGTATAGTCTCGTTGGATTCAGAACAACGAAACTAAGACAAAACCGTTGGATTTTTAAGCTAGTACTTATAGAAGCCGAGATATAGACTTCCAAACTTTTGGTTTTTGGTGCACATATATGGAAACCAAAAGTTTGTATCTCGATTAGTAAAAGAGCTACGATTTTGGAATAGTGTCGTTCGATTCAGAACGTCGAAACTAAGACAAAACCGTTGGATTTTTAAAGCTAGTACTTATAGAAGCCGAGATATAGACTTCCAAACTTTTGGTTTTGGTGCACATATATGGAAACCAAAAGTTTGTATCTCGGTTAGTAAAGAGCTACGACTTTGGGAATAGTCTCGTTGGATTCAGAACGTCGAAACTAAGACAAAATTGTTGGATTTTAAAGCTAGTACTTATAGAAGCCGAGATATAGACTTCCAAACTTTTGGTTTTTGGTGCACATATATGAAAACCAAAAGTTTGTATCTCGGTTAGTAAAAAAGCTAGGACTTTGGGAATAGTCTCGTTGGATTCAGAACGTCGAAACTAAGACAAAACCGTTGGATTTTTAAAGCTAGTACTTATAGAAGCCGAGATATAGACTTCCAAACTTTTGGTTTTTGGTGCACATATATGGAAACCAAAAGTTTGTATCTCGGTTAGTAAAAGAGCTACGACTTTGGGAATAGTCTCGTTGGATTCAGAACAACGAAACTAAGACAAAACCGTTGGATTTTTAAAGCTAGTACTTATAGAAGCCGAGATACAGACTTCCAACCTTTGGGTTTTTGGTGCACATATATGGAAACCAAAAGTTTGTATCTCGGTTAGTAAAAGAGCTACGACTTTAAGAATAGTCTCGTTGGATTCAGAACAACGAAACTAAGACAAAACCGTTGGATTTTTAAAGCTAGTACTTATAGAAGCCGAGATACAGACTTCCAACCTTTGGGTTTTTGGTGCACATATATGGAAACCAAAAGTTTGTATCTCGGTTAGTAAAAGAGCTACGACTTTGGGAATAGTCTCGTTGGATTCAGAACAACGAAACTAAGACAAAACCGTTGGATTTTTAAAGCTAGTACTTATAGAAGCCGAGATATAGACTTCCAAACTTTTGGTTTTTGGTGCACATATATGGAAACCAAAAGTTTGTATCTCGGTTAGTAAAAGAGCTACGACTTTGGGAATAGTCTCGTTGGATTCAGAACAACGAAACTAAGACAAAACCGTTGGATTTTTAAAGCTAGTACTTATAGAAGCCGAGATACAGACTTCCAACCTTTGGGTTTTTGGTGCACATATATGGAAACCAAAAGTTTGTATCTCGGTTAGTAAAAGAGCTACGACTTTAAGAATAGTCTCGTTGGATTCAGAACGTCGAAACTAAGATAAAACCGTTGAATTTTTAAAGCTAGTACTTATAGAAGCCGAGATACAGACTTCCAACCTTTGGGTTTTTGGTGCACATATATGGAAACCAAAAGTTTGTATCTCGGTTAGTAAAAGAGCTACGACTTTGGGAATAGTCTCGTTGGATTCAGAACGTCGAAACTAAGACAAAACCGTTGGATTTTTAAAGCTAGTACTTATAGAAGCCGAGATATAGACTTCCAAACTTTTGGTTTTTGGTGCACATATATGGAAACCAAAAGTTTGTATCTCGATTAGTAAAAGAGCTACGACTTTGGGAATAGTCTCGTTCGATTCAGAACGTCGAAACTAAGACAAAACCGTTGGATTTTTAAAGCTAGTACTTATAGAAGCCGAGATATAGACTTCCAAACTTTTGGTTTTTGGTGCACATATATGGAAACCAAAAGTTTGTACCTCGATTAGTAAAAGAGCTACGACTTTGGGAATAGTCTCGTTCGATTTAGAACGTCAAAACTAAGACAAAACCGTTGAATTTTTAAAGCTAGTACTTATAGAAGCCGAGATATAGACTTCCAAACTTTTGGTTTTTGGTGCACATATATGGAAACCAAAAGTTTGTATCTCGGTTAGTAAAAAAGCTACGACTTTGGGAATAGTCTCGTTGGATTCAGAACGTCAAAACTAAGACAAAACCGTTGGATCTTTAAAGCTAGTACTTATAGAAGCCGAGATATAGACTTCCAAACTTTTGGTTTTTGGTGCACATATATGGAAACCAAAAGTTTGTATCTCGGTTAGTAAAAGAGCTACGACTTTGGGAATAGTCTCGTTGGATTCAGAACAACGAAACTAAGACAAAACCGTTGGATGTTTAAAGCTAGTACTTATAGTAGCCGAGATATAGACTTCCAAACTTTTGGTTTTTGGTGCACATATATGGAAACCAAAAGTTTGTATCTCGGTTAGTAAAAAAGCTAGGACTTTGGGAATAGTCTCGTTGGATTTAGAACGTCAAAACTAAGACAAAACCGTTGGATTTTTAAAGCTAGTACTTATAGAAGCCGAGATATAGACTTCCAAACTTTTGGTTTTTGGTGCACATATATGGAAACCAAAAGTTTGTATCTCAATTAGTAAAAGAGCTACGACTTTGGGAATAGTCTCGTTGGATTCAGAACAACGAAACTAAGACAAAACCGTTGGATTTTTAAAGCTAGTTCTTATAGAAGCCGAGATACAGACTTCCAACCTTTGGGTTTTTGGTGCACATATATGGAAACCAAAAGTTTGTATCTCGGTTAGTAAAAGAGCTACGACTTTGGGAATAGTCTCGTTGGATTTAGAACAACGAAACTAAGACAAAACCGTTGGATTTTTAAAGCTAGTACTTATAGAAGCCGAGATATAGACTTCCAAACTTTTGGTTTTTGGTGCACATATATGGAAACCAAAAGTTTGTATCTCGGTTAGTAAAAGAGCTACGACTTTGGGAATAGTCTCGTTGGATTCAGAACGTCGAAACTAAGATAAAACCGTTGAATTTTTAAAGCTAGTACTTATAGAAGCCGAGATACAGACTTCCAACCTTTGGGTTTTTGGTGCACATATATGGAAACCAAAAGTTTGTATCTCGGTTAGTAAAAGAGCTACGACTTTGGGAATAGTCTCGTTGGATTTAGAACGTCGAAACTAAGACAAAACCGTTGGATTTTTAAAGCTAGTACTTATAGAAGCCGAGATATAGACTTCCAAACTTTTGGTTTTTGGTGCACATATATGGAAACCAAAAGTTTGTATCTCGATTAGTAAAAGAGCTACGACTTTGGGAATAGTCTCGTTTGATTCAGAACGTCGAAACTAAGACAAAAACCGTTGGATTTTTAAAGCTAGTACTTATAGAAGCCGAGATATAGACTTCCAAACTTTTGGTTTTTGGTGCACATATATGGAAACCAAAAGTTTGTACCTCGATTAGTAAAAGAGCTACGACTTTGGGAATAGTCTCGTTCGATTTAGAACGTCAAAACTAAGACAAAACCGTTGAATTTTTAAAGCTAGTACTTATAGAAGCCGAGATATAGACTTCCAAACTTTTGGTTTTTGGTGCACATATATGGAAACCAAAAGTTTGTATCTCGGTTAGTAAAAAAGCTACGACTTTGGGAATAGTCTCGTTGGATTCAGAACGTCGAAACTAAGACAAAACCGTTGGATCTTTAAAGCTAGTACTTATAGAAGCCGAGATATAGACTTCCAAACTTTTGGTTTTTGGTGCACATATATGGAAACCAAAAGTTTGTATCTCGGTTAGTAAAAGAGCTACGACTTTGGGAATAGTCTCGTTGGATTCAGAACAACGAAACTAAGACAAAACCGTTGGATTTTTAAAGCTAGTACTTATAGAAGCCGAGATACAGACTTCCAACCTTTGGGTTTTTGGTGCACATATATGGAAACCAAAAGTTTGTATCTCGGTTAGTAAAAAAGCTACGACTTTGGGAATAGTCTCGTTGTATTCAGAACATCAAAACTAAGATAAAACCGTTGAATTTTTAAAGCTAGTACTTATAGAAGCCGAGATACAGACTTCCAACCTTTGGGTTTTTGGTACACATATATGGAAACCAAAAGTTTGCATCTCGGTTAGTAAAAGAGCTACGACTTTGGGAATAGTCTCGTTGGATTCAGAACGTCGAAACTAAGACAAAACCGTTGGATTTTTAAAGCTAGTACTTATAGAAGCCGAGATATAGACTTCCAAACTTTTGGTTTTTGGTGCACATATATGGAAACCAAAAGTTTGTATCTCGGTTAGTAAAAGAGCTACGACTTTGAGAATAGTTTCGTTGGATTCAGAACGTCAAAACTAAGATAAAACCGTTGGATTTTTAAAGCTAGTACTTATAGAAGCCGAGATACAGACTTCCAACCTTTGGGTTTTTGGTACACATATATGGAAACCAAAAGTTTGTATCTCGGTTAGTAAAAGAGCTACGACTTTGGGAATAGTCTCGTTGGATTCAGAACAACGAAACTAAGACAAAACCGTTGGATTTTTAAAGCTAGTACCGTTGATTGAATATTTGGGAAGATACGCAATCCTGTGTTAAAAAGTGTACCCGGTCGACTATCGGATTGCCGTTCAGTTTCGTGCACCGTGTGGTGCTGCCGCAAAGCGTCAAATCTAGGAACGATTTATTTTAGCTGCGTGGACCTGGCTTTTGGCTTCTTTGAGTCAGGTTTTCAACGACGATGGAATCTCCGGTTACGCGGCCGTGTTGGATATTTTTTTAAGATATGGGATGATGCTGCCAACTATGTTTTTATTATTTTTTTTGAACATACAACACAGTGTCATTTATGTAGTGGTCAAGTGATAAGTGATATACTTAAGGGTGGAGGCATATTGAAATTTCTTAAAAGTTAAATTTTATAAACAAATAATTACTTACCAAAATATGTTTTTGAGACAAAAATTAATACAAAAATATATATAAAAAGCTATTTTTACAAAATTACCAAAAAAGTTTAATACAAGTTATAATTCCAACAAACATTATGTTTCCTTCATTTTGTGTTCAAGAGGGTCAAGTTTTTAAATAAAAAGCCCGTTGCACTTAATTAACTAAAAACTAATATAAAAAAAATATGTGGAACAAATTTTAAGATATAAGTAGGTTTCACGTAAATATTATAAAGAATAATTTAAATAATTCATAAGACTTAATACCGATGGTAATATAACTTCTTGATCAATAATTTTTTGTAAAAAGTAACCCATTTTGTCATGTGATTTAATATCTGAAAAATTGTGCAGCCTAGTGAGATCTGTAAAGTAAGGGGTTGTGAGTGAGGATGTTAATAGAAATAGAAAATAGGCCATATTTTAAGTTTTAAGCGACACAGGAAAATTCTCAATTACCAGTTATTACAACTATACTTAAAACTATAAAAAGATACCTAGTAACAAAAAAAAAACATTTTGTTTAAAGACCCCGCATCACGGTTATACAGGACGTCAATAGAGGTGGTCAATTAGAGGAAAGTTGAGCAATATAGTGTCCTTTTATAATAAAATCTAAATACTTTCTAAATTTTGCAAAAAACTGAAATTTGGCAAAATCATTTTATTTTTTTTCTGGCGTTATTTCAAAATATATGACAAAAGTATTTATTAAATGAATAAATTATTGTGACCACTTTTTCTCGCCTATACGATGACACCTACCTACCCAAAAATACGACGTTCTGTCTTTAAAGAGCCATCATCAACTTTGTTTTTCTTTGTCGGCGCTATATTGACCATTTGCAGTTTAACGACGCGGGAATCTTTGGGCGCCCGGCCGTTTTGTTATTTTTTTAAGACAAGGGCGATGATGATAACAGAGCTTTTATTTATTTTGTTATTGCCGATATTTAAATGCGCTGTGATCTCGCATAAATAACTAGATAAATGTGGTGGTCAAGTAATGTATTGGAAGGTGCTATCTCTTACAACTTAAATTTTATTAACAAATAATAAATTACTTACCAAAATCCTTTTTTGAGACAAAAATAAATAAATAAAAACAAAAGAAAAATTCAATAAGCTTTTATTTATTAATTAGAAAATTAACAAAAATATTAAATAAAGGTGATGATATAGGTAGGTTTCACGTAAATATAAAGAGTAAATTAAATAATTAAAGATTTAATATCTATATACGATACTATAGTTTTTTAGAGTGAATAATTTATTGCAAAAAGTAGCCCGTAATGTGATTTTTGACAATACGGGTTTGTGAAACCAGCCAATATCTCAAAAACTGTGTAGGGTAGTGAGATCTGTGAAGTACACTTTTTTTGGACAAAAATATTGAAAAATAAATACCTTTAACTGAAATTAATATAAAAATAAAATCGCAAAATTTAAAAGGTTTTGAATAAGGGTGTAACAACACTATAAAATATAGAAAATAGGCCACATTTTAATTTGCAATACAGGCAAACACTTAATTACTAATTCTTAAAACTAGAAAAAGTTAAAACTAGAAATATTTTGTTTAACAGTATGAAGGGTCTCATCGCGATTATACAGGATGTCTGCGATTATACAGGATTGAATAAATGCAATCTAAAAATTGGAAAAATGCCAAATACTTCCTAATATTCAGGAAAAAGGTGAAATTTGGCAAAATGGTTTTTTTATTTTTTTCTGGCGTTATTTGAAAATATAAAATAAAATCATTTATACATTGTTGTAAACACTTTCTCTCATTTACAAGTTAACATCTTTAACTTTTAAATACGACGTTCCTTCTTTAGAGAGTCATAATCAACTTTGTTTCTTCTTGTCGACGCCATGTTGGCCACTTGCAGTTTTGAATAACCCTTTTAATTACTTTATCAACGAGGTAATTTCTAGCTAGTAGTTGAAATCATCCCTATTAAATATTATATACCTCTCTCTCTTTTAAATACAATTTCGAATTTCAAAAAATTCAAAACATACTTTATTCATAAATACATGGTACCTACTTGTTGACATGGTACTTTTATGATATAAAATAGGCACATTAATCGACATATTACTAACACATAATTTAAAAACAATACACAATAGTGGGTTCAACATACTAGTATAAACACAACATGTATTTTCAATTTCAAAGCAAGACGACTTAAAATTTTTTTAGAGTAACATCACAAATTCTAACCTTTACATCTTTACTAAAAGCTAATTATATACTATTGGCCTATTCCTAACTATCTTCAAAAAATTCTAATGCTATAAAAATATTTGCTTTTAAGAAGTTTCGTTAAGGACTTTTTAAAGCGAGGAGACTTTTATGACATTTGGAAAATGATTAAAAATTTTTATGCTCAAGTAAATAAGAGAATTCTTAGTTCACTTTTCGGGATGGGCATTGGAATATTGTATTTTTTTCTGATATTATAATGTTTTAAGGAGCCATTATTTTGAAGATACAATTTATATTTTTTGTATATTAGTCAAGCAGACTCAACAATAAACAAGCAACAGAAGGAAAGTATCTTTAAATAGGGGTCTGCATGTCCTGTGGAGATTTATGACACATATATTTAATGGCTTGTTTTTTAAAAACAAACATCGAGTCAAAAAGCCGTTTACTAATGCAACTCCAAAATGTTATTCCATACGGTAGGTATTTTTGTATGAAAGTAAGTTCCAACTTTCGACAAAAAAAATATCAATCTCAGTTCATTTAAAACCATTCTAACAGCATAACATCGTCTAGCCAGTTTTTGCCTCCTGACATATCTCCATAAAACTTAGGTTTATGATCGATAACAATTCCAAGAAATCTGTTAAAATTATTCACTTCCAATTCTTTGTTGTGAATCATGAACTGCTCTGAGCATAAAAACTTAACAATTTAGTCTTATCTATGTTTAAAGACATCAAATTAGCATCAAACCACTGTTTAATCATTAATAAATCTTTAGAAATTGTTCTAGGTTAATGTGCTTTTATTATTGTCCATAAGATAGTGGTGTCATCTGCAAAAATAGTGAAGAATCCTCTTATCTGGAGAGACCCCAGGTCATTTATATACAATAGAAATAAAATAGGACCGAGAAACAAACCCTGCTTACTACACAAAGTTCAGACAAACTGCCATTTGGCCAAACAAACTTTTTTCTGTCTAACAAAACAAAATTTTAACCATTCTAGAGCAACTCCCCTAAACCCATATCTAGAAAGCTTACCGAGCAATATTCCATGGTTGACACAGTCAAAGTGTTTAGAGAAGTCGCAGAACACCGCTGCAGCAAAGTGACCTTCTTCAAGCTCAAATATAATCTCTCCAGGAATGAAAACATTACTCAACATTCATTTAATATGTTATTTTTTTTAATTAGGAAAGCTACCATTCGTACTATAACCAGTTTCTCAATAACTTTAAAGGCTTTTTAGGCTTTATTTTTATCTTTTTCATGAATGAATTTCATCATGAAAACAATTATTGAAAATACTTAAAACACTAAAGACCATAAACATAATATATTGATTTAAAATTTTCTTAAAGTAAAAAAAAGAAAAAGAGAAAATGGCTCTCATAGACATGAAGAGACAGTATTTTTAAGAGTTCGGATTGATTTTTGTAGATAAAATAGATAATTTTCTGTGAGGTTTATAATTAGATTTTTTTAAAGATTTTCTAATAAGATTTTGAGATTCCCATATTAGGTTGTTATAAATCAAAGTCTTAATTAATATACGCACACTGATTAATTTTGCCTAAAGAAGCCATCGTCTCACAAACTAAACACATTTACATATATCTATCTATTTGTGATTATGATATCCAAGAAAAATTTTTAACAACTACCAAATTGCAATACGGCAAACACGAACCTGTGCAAAAACTCTCCCACACGACTCGGATGATCGGCCGATTACTAATGAGAAGCGACGGACGAAATTATTTTCGCGCATACTGGAGAGAATCGCCATCTATTTTTCACGCATATTTGCGGCCACGTTTTAGCCCATAAGGTTGCGTATCTTCCCAAATATTCAATCAACGCTAGTACTTATAGAAGCCGAGATACAGACTTCCAACCTATGGGTTTTTGGTGCACATATATGGAAACCAAAAGTTTGTATCTCGGTTAGTAAAAGAGCTACGACTTTGGGAATAGTCTCGTTGTATTCAGAACGTCAAAACTAAGATAAAACCGTTGAATTTTTAAAGCTAGTACTTATAGAAGCCGAGATACAGACTTCCAACCTTTGGGTTTTTGGTACACATATATGGAAACCAAAAGTTTGTATCTCGGTTAGTAAAAGAGCTACGACTTTAAGAATAGCTTCGTTGGATTCAGAACGTCGAAACTAAGACAAAACCGTTGGATCTTTAAAGCTAGTACTTATAGAAGCCGAGATATAAACTTCCAAACTTTTGGTTTTTGGTGCACATATATGGAAACCAAAAGTTTGTATCTCGGTTAGTAAAAGAGCTACGACTTTGGGAATAGTCTCGTTGGATTCAGAACAACGAAACTAAGACAAAACCGTTGGATTTTTAAAGCTAGTACTTATAGAAGCCGAGATACAGACTTCCAACCTTTGGGTTTTTGGTGCACATATATGGAAACCAAAAGTTTGTATCTCGGTTAGTAAAAGAGCTACGACTTTGGGAATAGTCTCGTTGTATTCAGAACGTCAAAACTAAGATAAAACCGTTGAATTTTTAAAGCTAGTACTAATAGAAGCCGAGATACAGACTTCCAACCTTTGGGTTTTTGGTACACATATATGGAAACCAAAATTTTGTATCTCGGTTAGTAAAAGAGCTACGACTTTGGGAATAGTCTCGTTGGATTCAGAACGTCGAAACTAAGACAAAACCGCTGGATTTTTAAAGCTAGTACTTATAGAAGCCGAGATATAGACTTCCAAACTTTTGGTTTTTGGTGCACATATATGGAAACCAAAAGTTTGTATCTCGGTTAGTCAAAGAGCTACGACTTTGGGAATAGTCTCGTTGGATTCAGAACAACGAAACTAAGACAAAACCGTTGGATTTTTAAAGCTAGTACTTATAGAAGCCGAGATATAGACTTCCAAACTTTTGGTTTTTGGTGCACATATATGGAAACCAAAAGTTTGTATCTCGATTAGTAAAAGAGCTACGATTTTGGGAATAGTGTCGTTCGATTCAGAACGTCGAAACTAAGACAAAACCGTTGGATTTTTAAAGCTAGTACTTATAGAAGCCGAGATATAGACTTCCAAACTTTTGGTTTTTGGTGCACATATATGGAAACCAAAAGTTTGTATCTCGGTTAGTAAAAGAGCTACGACTTTGGGAATAGTCTCGTTAGATTCAGAACGTCGAAACTAAGACAAAATTGTTGGATTTTTAAAGCTAGTACTTATAGAAGCCGAGATATAGACTTCCAAACTTTTGGTTTTTGGTGCACATATATGGAAACCAAAAGTTTGTATCTCGGTTAGTAAAAAAGCTAGGACTTTGGGAATAGTCTCGTTGGATTTAGAACGTCAAAACTAAGACAAAACCGTTGGATTTTTAAAGCTAGTACTTATAGAAGCCGAGATATAGACTTCCAAACTTTTGGTTTTTGGTGCACATATATGGAAACCAAAAGTTTGTATCTCAATTAGTAAAAGAGCTACGACTTTGGGAATAGTCTCGTTGGATTCAGAACAACGAAACTAAGACAAAACCGTTGGATTTTTAAAGCTAGTTCTTATAGAAGCCGAGATACAGACTTCCAACCTTTGGGTTTTTGGTGCACATATATGGAAACCAAAAGTTTGTATCTCGGTTAGTAAAAGAGCTACGACTTTGGGAATAGTCTCGTTGGATTCAGAACAACGAAACTAAGACAAAACCGTTGGATTTTTAAACCTAGTACTTATAGAAGCCGAGATATAGACTTCCAAACTTTTGGTTTTTGGTGCACATATATGGAAACCAAAAGTTTGTATCTCGGTTAGTAAAAGAGCTACGACTTTGGGAATAGTCTCGTTGGATTCAGAACGTCGAAACTAAGATAAAACCGTTGAATTTTTAAAGCTAGTACTTATAGAAGCCGAGATACAGACTTCCAACCTTTGGGTTTTTGGTGCACATATATGGAAACCAAAAGTTTGTATCTCGGTTAGTAAAAGAGCTACGACTTTGGGAATAGTCTCGTTGGATTCAGAACGTCGAAACTAAGACAAAACCGTTGGATTTTTAAAGCTAGTACTTATAGAAGCCGAGATATAGACTTCCAAACTTTTGGTTTTTGGTGCACATATATGGAAACCAAAAGTTTGTATCTCGATTAGTAAAAGAGCTACGACTTTGGGAATAGTCTCGTTTGATTCAGAACGTCGAAACTAAGACAAAAACCGTTGGATTTTTAAAGCTAGTACTTATAGAAGCCGAGATATAGACTTCCAAACTTTTGGTTTTTGGTGCACATATATGGAAACCAAAAGTTTGTACCTCGATTAGTAAAAGAGCTACGACTTTGGGAATAGTCTCGTTCGATTTAGAACGTCAAAACTAAGACAAAACCGTTGAATTTTTAAAGCTAGTACTTATAGAAGCCGAGATATAGACTTCCAAACTTTTGGTTTTTGGTGCACATATATGGAAACCAAAAGTTTGTATCTCGGTTAGTAAAAAAGCTACGACTTTGGGAATAGTCTCGTTGGATTCAGAACGTCGAATCTAAGACAAAACCGTTGGATCTTTAAAGCTAGTACTTATAGAAGCCGAGATATAGACTTCCAAACTTTTGGTTTTTGGTGCACATATATGGAAACCAAAAGTTTGTATCTCGGTTAGTAAAAGAGCTACGACTTTGGGAATAGTCTCGTTGGATTCAGAACAACGAAACTAAGACAAAACCGTTGGATTTTTAAAGCTAGTACTTATAGAAGCCGAGATACAGACTTCCAACCTTTGGGTTTTTGGTGCACATATATGGAAACCAAAAGTTTGTATCTCGGTTAGTAAAAAAGCTACGACTTTGGGAATAGTCTCGTTGTATTCAGAACGTCAAAACTAAGATAAAACCGTTGAATTTTTAAAGCTAGTACTTATAGAAGCCGAGATACAGACTTCCAACCTTTGGGTTTTTGGTACACATATATGGAAACCAAAAGTTTGCATCTCGGTTAGTAAAAGAGCTACGACTTTGGGAATAGTCTCGTTGGATTCAGAACGTCGAAACTAAGACAAAACCGTTGGATTTTTAAAGCTAGTACTTATAGAAGCCGAGATATAGACTTCCAAACTTTTGGTTTTTGGTGCACATATATGGAAACCAAAAGTTTGTATCTCGGTTAGTAAAAGAGCTACGACTTTGAGAATAGTTTCGTTGGATTCAGAACGTCAAAACTAAGATAAAACCGTTGGATTTTTAAAGCTAGTACTTATAGAAGCCGAGATACAGACTTCCAACCTTTGGGTTTTTGGTACACATATATGGAAACCAAAAGTTTGTATCTCGGTTAGTAAAAGAGCTACGACTTTGGGAATAGTCTCGTTGGATTCAGAACGTCGAAACTAAGACAAAACCGTTGGATTTTTAAAGCTAGTACTTATAGAAGCCGAGATATAGACTTCCAAACTTTTGGTTTTTGGTGCACATATATGGAAACCAAAATTTTGTATCTCGGTTAGTAAAAGAGCTACGACTTTGAGAATAGTTTCGTTGGATTCAGAACGTCAAAACTAAGATAAAACCGTTGGATTTTTAAAGCTAGTACTTATAGAAGCCGAGATACAGACTTCCAACCTTTGGGTTTTTGGTACACATATATGGAAACCAAAAGTTTGTATCTCGGTTAGTAAAAGAGCTACGACTTTAAGAATAGCTTCGTTGGATTCAGAACGTCGAAACTAAGACAAAACCGTTGGATCTTTAAAGCTAGTACTTATAGAAGCCGAGATATAAACTTCCAAACTTTTGGTTTTTGGTGCACATATATGGAAACCAAAAGTTTGTATCTCGGTTAGTAAAAGAGGTACGACTTTGGGAATAGTCTCGTTGGATTCAGAACAACGAAACTAAGACAAAACCGTTGGATTTTTAAAGCTAGTACTTATAGAAGCCGAGATACAGACTTCCAACCTTTGGGTTTTTGGTGCACATATATGGAAACCAAAAGTTTGTATCTCGGTTAGTAAAAGAGCTACGACTTTGGGAATAGTCTCGTTGTATTCAGAACGTCAAAACTAAGATAAAACCGTTGAATTTTTAAAGCTAGTACTAATAGAAGCCGAGATACAGACTTCCAACCTTTGGGTTTTTGGTACACATATATGGAAACCAAAATTTTGTATCTCGGTTAGTAAAAGAGCTACGACTTTGGGAATAGTCTCGTTGGATTCAGAACGTCGAAACTAAGACAAAACCGCTGGATTTTTAAAGCTAGTACTTATAGAAGCCGAGATATAGACTTCCAAACTTTTGGTTTTTGGTGCACATATATGGAAACCAAAAGTTTGTATCTCGGTTAGTCAAAGAGCTACGACTTTGGGAATAGTCTCGTTGGATTCAGAACAACGAAACTAAGACAAAACCGTTGGATTTTTAAAGCTAGTACTTATAGAAGCCGAGATATAGACTTCCAAACTTTTGGTTTTTGGTGCACATATATGGAAACCAAAAGTTTGTATCTCGATTAGTAAAAGAGCTACGATTTTGGGAATAGTGTCGTTCGATTCAGAACGTCGAAACTAAGACAAAACCGTTGGATTTTTAAAGCTAGTACTTATAGAAGCCGAGATATAGACTTCCAAACTTTTGGTTTTTGGTGCACATATATGGAAACCAAAAGTTTGTATCTCGGTTAGTAAAAGAGCTACGACTTTGGGAATAGTCTCGTTAGATTCAGAACGTCGAAACTAAGACAAAATTGTTGGATTTTTAAAGCTAGTACTTATAGAAGCCGAGATATAGACTTCCAAACTTTTGGTTTTTGGTGCACATATATGGAAACCAAAAGTTTGTATCTCGGTTAGTAAAAAAGCTAGGACTTTGGGAATAGTCTCGTTGGATTTAGAACGTCAAAACTAAGACAAAACCGTTGGATTTTTAAAGCTAGTACTTATAGAAGCCGAGATATAGACTTCCAAACTTTTGGTTTTTGGTGCACATATATGGAAACCAAAAGTTTGTATCTCAATTAGTAAAAGAGCTACGACTTTGGGAATAGTCTCGTTGGATTCAGAACAACGAAACTAAGACAAAACCGTTGGATTTTTAAAGCTAGTTCTTATAGAAGCCGAGATACAGACTTCCAACCTTTGGGTTTTTGGTGCACATATATGGAAACCAAAAGTTTGTATCTCGGTTAGTAAAAGAGCTACGACTTTGGGAATAGTCTCGTTGGATTCAGAACAACGAAACTAAGACAAAACCGTTGGATTTTTAAAGCTAGTACTTATAGAAGCCGAGATATAGACTTCCAAACTTTTGGTTTTTGGTGCACATATATGGAAACCAAAAGTTTGTATCTCGGTTAGTAAAAGAGCTACCGCTTTGGGAATAGTCTCGTTGGATTCAGAACGTCGAAACTAAGATAAAACCGTTGAATTTTTAAAGCTAGTACTTATAGAAGCCGAGATACAGACTTCCAACCTTTGGGTTTTTGGTGCACATATATGGAAACCAAAAGTTTGTATCTCGGTTAGTAAAAGAGCTACGACTTTGGGAATAGTCTCGTTGGATTCAGAACGTCGAAACTAAGACAAAACCGTTGGATTTTTAAAGCTAGTACTTATAGAAGCCGAGATATAGACTTCCAAACTTTTGGTTTTTGGTGCACATATATGGAAACCAAAAGTTTGTATCTCGATTAGTAAAAGAGCTACGACTTTGGGAATAGTCTCGTTTGATTCAGAACGTCGAAACTAAGACAAAAACCGTTGGATTTTTAAAGCTAGTACTTATAGAAGCCGAGATATAGACTTCCAAACTTTTGGTTTTTGGTGCACATATATGGAAACCAAAAGTTTGTACCTCGATTAGTAAAAGAGCTACGACTTTGGGAATAGTCTCGTTCGATTTAGAACGTCAAAACTAAGACAAAACCGTTGAATTTTTAAAGCTAGTACTTATAGAAGCCGAGATATAGACTTCCAAACTTTTGGTTTTTGGTGCACATATATGGAAACCAAAAGTTTGTATCTCGGTTAGTAAAAAAGCTACGACTTTGGGAATAGTCTCGTTGGATTCAGAACGTCGAATCTAAGACAAAACCGTTGGATCTTTAAAGCTAGTACTTATAGAAGCCGAGATATAGACTTCCAAACTTTTGGTTTTTGGTGCACATATATGGAAACCAAAAGTTTGTATCTCGGTTAGTAAAAGAGCTACGACTTTGGGAATAGTCTCGTTGGATTCAGAACAACGAAACTAAGACAAAACCGTTGGATTTTTAAAGCTAGTACTTATAGAAGCCGAGATACAGACTTCCAACCTTTGGGTTTTTGGTGCACATATATGGAAACCAAAAGTTTGTATCTCGGTTAGTAAAAAAGCTACGACTTTGGGAATAGTCTCGTTGTATTCAGAACGTCAAAACTAAGATAAAACCGTTGAATTTTTAAAGCTAGTACTTATAGAAGCCGAGATACAGACTTCCAACCTTTGGGTTTTTGGTACACATATATGGAAACCAAAAGTTTGCATCTCGGTTAGTAAAAGAGCTACGACTTTGGGAATAGTCTCGTTGGATTCAGAACGTCGAAACTAAGACAAAACCGTTGGATTTTTAAAGCTAGTACTTATAGAAGCCGAGATATAGACTTCCAAACTTTTGGTTTTTGGTGCACATATATGGAAACCAAAAGTTTGTATCTCGGTTAGTAAAAGAGCTACGACTTTGAGAATAGTTTCGTTGGATTCAGAACGTCAAAACTAAGATAAAACCGTTGGATTTTTAAAGCTAGTACTTATAGAAGCCGAGATACAGACTTCCAACCTTTGGGTTTTTGGTACACATATATGGAAACCAAAAGTTTGTATCTCGGTTAGTAAAAGAGCTACGACTTTGGGAATAGTCTCGTTGGATTCAGAACGTCGAAACTAAGACAAAACCGTGGGATTTTTAAAGCTAGTACTTATAGAAGCCGAGATATAGACTTCCAAACTTTTGGTTTTTGGTGCACATATATGGAAACCAAAATTTTGTATCTCGGTTAGTAAAAGAGCTACGACTTTGGGAATAGTTTCGTTGGATTCAGAACGTCGAAACTAAGATAAAACCGTTGGATTTTTAAAGCTAGTACTTATAGAAGCCGAGATACAGACTTCCAACCTTTGGGTTTTTGGTGCACATATATGGAAACCAAAAGTTTGTATCTCGGTTAGTAAAAGAGCTACGACTTTGGGAATAGTCTCGTTGGATTCAGAACGTCGAAACTAAGATAAAACCGTTGAATTTTTAAAGCTAGTACTTATAGAAGCCGAAATACAGACTTCCAACCTTTGGGTTTTTGGTGCACATATATGGAAACCAAAAGTTTGTATCTCGGTTAGTAAAAGAGCTACGACTTTGGGAATAGTCTCGTTGGATTCAGAACGTCGAAACTAAGACAAAACCGTTGGATCTTTAAAGCTAGTACTTATAGAAGCCGAGATATAGACTTCCAAACTTTTGGTTTTTGGTGCACATATATGGAAACCAAAAGTTTGTATCTCGGTTAGTAAAAGAGCTACGACTTTGGGAATAGTCTCGTTGGATTCAGAACAACGAAACTAAGACAAAACCGTTGGATTTTTAAAGCTAGTACTTATAGAAGCCGAGATACAGACTTCCAACCTTTGGGTTTTTGGTGCACATATATGGAAACCAAAAGTTTGTATCTCGGTTAGTAAAAGAGCTACGACTTTGGGAATAGTCTCGTTGTATTCAGAACGTCAAAACTAAGATAAAACCGTTGAATTTTTAAAGCTAGTACTTATAGAAGCCGAGATACAGACTTCCAACCTTTGGGTTTTTGGTACACATATATGGAAACCAAAAGTTTGTATCTCGGTTAGTAAAAGAGCTACGACTTTGGGAATAGTCTCGTTGGATTCAGAACGTGGAAACTAAGACAAAACCGTTGGATTTTTAAAGCTAGTACTTATAGAAGCCGAGATATAGACTTCCAAACTTTTGGTTTTTGGTGCACATATATGGAAACCAAAAGTTTGTATCTCGGTTAGTAAAAGAGCTACGACTTTGAGAATAGTTTCGTTGGATTCATAACGTCAAAACTAAGATAAAACCGTTGGATTTTTAAAGCTAGTACTTATAGAAGCCGAGATACAGACTTCCAACCTTTGGGTTTTTGGTACACATATATGGAAACCAAAAGTTTGTATCTCGGTTAGTAAAAGAGCTACGACTTTGGGAATAGTCTCGTTGGATTCAGAACGTCGAAACTAAGACAAAACCGTTGGATTTTTAAAGCTAGTACTTATAGAAGCCGAGATATAGACTTCCAAACTTTTGGTTTTTGGTGCACATATATGGAAACCAAAATTTTGTATCTCGGTTAGTAAAAGAGCTACGACTTTGGGAATAGTTTCGTTGGATTCAGAACGTCGAAACTAAGATAAAACCGTTGGATTTTTAAAGCTAGTACTTATAGAAGCCGAGATACAGACTTCCAACCTTTGGGTTTTTGGTGCACATATATGGAAACCAAAAGTTTGTATCTCGGTTAGTAAAAGAGCTACGACTTTGGGAATAGTCTCGTTGGATTCAGAACGTCGAAACTAAGATAAAACCGTTGAATTTTTAAAGCTAGTACTTATAGAAGCCGAAATACAGACTTCCAACCTTTGGGTTTTTGGTGCACATATATGGAAACCAAAAGTTTGTATCTCGGTTAGTAAAAGAGCTACGACTTTGGGAATAGTCTCGTTGGATTCAGAACGTCGAAACCAAGACAAAACCGTTGGATCTTTAAAGCTAGTACTTATAGAAGCCGAGATATAGACTTCCAAACTTTTGGTTTTTGGTGCACATATATGGAAACCAAAAGTTTGTATCTCGGTTAGTAAAAGAGCTTCGACTTTGGGAATAGTCTCGTTGGATTCAGAACAACGAAACTAAGACAAAACCGTTGGATTTTTAAAGCTAGTACTTATAGAAGCCGAGATACAGACTTCCAACCTTTGGGTTTTTGGTGCACATATATGGAAACCAAAAGTTTGTATCTCGGTTAGTAAAAGAGCTACGACTTTGGGAATAGTCTCGTTGTATTCAGAACGTCAAAACTAAGATAAAACCGTTGAATTTTTAAAGCTAGTACTTATAGAAGCCGAGATACAGACTTCCAACCTTTGGGTTTTTGGTACACATATATGGAAACCAAAAGTTTGTATCTCGGTTAGTAAAAGAGCTACGACTTTGGGAATAGTCTCGTTGGATTCAGAACGCCGAAACTAAGACAAAACCGTTGGATCTTTAAAGCTAGTACTTATAGAAGCCGAGATATAGACTTCCAAACTTTTGGTTTTTGGTGCACATATATGGAAACCAAAAGTTTGTATCTCGGTTAGTAAAAGAGCTACGACTTTGAGAATAGTCTCGTTGGATTCAGAACAACGAAACTAAGACAAAACCGTTGGATTTTTAAAGCTAGTACTTATAGAAGCCGAGATACAGACTTCCAACCTTTGGGTTTTTGGTACACATATATGGAAACCAAAAGTTTGTATCTCGGTTAGTAAAAGAGCTACGACTTTGGGAATAGTCTCGTTGGATTCAGAACGTCGAAACTAAGACAAAACCGCTGGATTTTTAAAGCTAGTACTTATAGAAGCCGAGATATAGACTTCCAAACTTTTGGTTTTTGGTGCACATATATGGAAACCAAAAGTTTGTATCTCGGTTAGTAAAAGAGCTACGACTTTGGGAATAGTCTCGTTGGATTCAGAACAACGAAACTAAGACAAAACCGTTGGATTTTTAAAGCTTGTACTTATAGAAGCCGAGATATAGACTTCCAAACTTTTGGTTTTTGGTGCACATATATGGAAACCAAAAGTTTGTATCTCGATTAGTAAAAGAGCTACGATTTTGGGAATAGTGTCGTTCGATTCAGAACGTCGAAACTAAGACAAAACCGTTGGATTTTTAAAGCTAGTACTTATAGAAGCCGAGATATAGACTTCCAAACTTTTGGTTTTTGGTGCACATATATGGAAACCAAAAGTTTGTATCTCGGTTAGTAAAAGAGCTACGACTTTGGGAATAGTCTTGTTGGATTCAGAACAACGAAACTAAGACAAAACCGTTGGATTTTTAAAGCTAGTACTTATAGAAGCCGAGATACAGACTTCCAACCTTTGGGTTTTTGGTGCACATATATGGAAACCAAAAGTTTGTATCTCGGTTAGTAAAAGAGCTACGACTTTAAGAATAGTCTCGTTGGATTCAGAACAACGAAACTAAGACAAAACCGTTGGATTTTTAAAGCTAGTACTTATAGAAGCTGAGATACAGACTTCCAACCTTTGGGTTTTTGGTGCACATATATGGAAACCAAAAGTTTGTATCTCGGTTAGTAAAAGAGCTACGACTTTGGGAATAGTCTCGTTGGATTCAGAACAACGAAACTAAGACAAAACCGTTGGATTTTTAAAGCTAGTACTTATAGAAGCCGAGATATAGACTTCCAAACTTTTGGTTTTTGGTGCACATATATGGAAACCAAAAGTTTGTATCTCGGTTAGTAAAAGAGCTACGACTTTGGGAATAGTCTCGTTGGATTCAGAACAACGAAACTAAGACAAAACCGTTGGATTTTTAAAGCTAGTACTTATAGAAGCCGAGATACAGACTTCCAACCTTTGGGTTTTTGGTGCACATATATGGAAACCAAAAGTTTGTATCTCGGTTAGTAAAAGAGCTACGACTTTAAGAATAGTCTCGTTGGATTCAGAACAACGAAACTAAGACAAAACCGTTGGATTTTTAAAGCTAGTACTTATAGAAGCCGAGATATAGACTTCCAAACTTTTGGTTTTTGGTGCACATATATGGAAACCAAAAGTTTGTATCTCAGTTAGTAAAAGAGCTACGACTTTGGGAATAGTCTCGTTGGATTCAGAACGTCGAAACTAAGATAAAACCGTTGAATTTTTAAAGCTAGTACTTATAGAAGCCGAGATACAGACTTCCAACCTTTGGGTTTTTGGTGCACATATATGGAAACCAAAAGTTTGTATCTCGGTTAGTAAAAGAGCTACGACTTTGGGAATAGTCTCGTTGGATTCAGAACGTCGAAACTAAGACAAAACCGTTGGATTTTTAAAGCTAGTACTTATAGAAGCCGAGATATAGACTTCCAAACTTTTGGTTTTTGGTGCACATATATGGAAACCAAAAGTTTGTATCTCGATTAGTAAAAGAGCTACGACTTTGGGAATAGTCTCGTTCGATTCAGAACGTCGAAACTAAGACAAAACCGTTGGATTTTTAAAGCTAGTACTTATAGAAGCCGAGATATAGACTTCCAAACTTTTGGTTTTTGGTGCACATATATGGAAACCAAAAGTTTGTACCTCGATTAGTAAAAGAGCTACGACTTTGGGAATAGTCTCGTTCGATTTAGAACGTCAAAACTAAGACAAAACCGTTGAATTTTTAAAGCTAGTACTTATAGAAGCCGAGATATAGACTTCCAAACTTTTGGTTTTTGGTGCACATATATGGAAACCAAAAGTTTGTATCTCGGTTAGTAAAAAAGCTACGACTTTGAGAATAGTCTCGTTGGATTCAGAACGTCAAAACTAAGACAAAACCGTTGGATCTTTAAAGCTAGTACTTATAGAAGCCGAGATATAGACTTCCAAACTTTTGGTTTTTGGTGCACATATATGGAAACCAAAAGTTTGTATCTCGGTTAGTAAAAGAGCTACGACTTTGGGAATAGTCTCGTTGGATTCAGAACAACGAAACTAAGACAAAACCGTTGGATGTTTAAAGCTAGTACTTATAGAAGCCGAAATACAGACTTCCAACCTTTGGGTTTTTGGTGCACATATATGGAAACCAAAAGTTTGTATCTCGGTTAGTAAAAGAGCTACGACTTTGGGAATAGTCTCGTTGGATTCAGAACGTCGAAACCAAGACAAAACCGTTGGATCTTTAAAGCTAGTACTTATAGAAGCCGAGATATAGACTTCCAAACTTTTGGTTTTTGGTGCACATATATGGAAACCAAAAGTTTGTATCTCGGTTAGTAAAAGAGCTTCGACTTTGGGAATAGTCTCGTTGGATTCAGAACAACGAAACTAAGACAAAACCGTTGGATTTTTAAAGCTAGTACTTATAGAAGCCGAGATACAGACTTCCAACCTTTGGGTTTTTGGTACACATATATGGAAACCAAAAGTTTGTATCTCGGTTAGTAAAAGAGCTACGACTTTGGGAATAGTCTCGTTGGATTCAGAACGTGGAAACTAAGACAAAACCGTTGGATTTTTAAAGCTAGTACTTATAGAAGCCGAGATATAGACTTCCAAACTTTTGGTTTTTGGTGCACATATATGGAAACCAAAAGTTTGTATCTCGGTTAGTAAAAGAGCTACGACTTTGAGAATAGTTTCGTTGGATTCATAACGTCAAAACTAAGATAAAACCGTTGGATTTTTAAAGCTAGTACTTATAGAAGCCGAGATACAGACTTCCAACCTTTGGGTTTTTGGTACACATATATGGAAACCAAAAGTTTGTATCTCGGTTAGTAAAAGAGCTACGACTTTGGGAATAGTCTCGTTGGATTCAGAACGTCGAAACTAAGACAAAACCGTTGGATTTTTAAAGCTAGTACTTATAGAAGCCGAGATATAGACTTCCAAACTTTTGGTTTTTGGTGCACATATATGGAAACCAAAATTTTGTATCTCGGTTAGTAAAAGAGCTACGACTTTGGGAATAGTTTCGTTGGATTCAGAACGTCGAAACTAAGATAAAACCGTTGGATTTTTAAAGCTAGTACTTATAGAAGCCGAGATACAGACTTCCAACCTTTGGGTTTTTGGTGCACATATATGGAAACCAAAAGTTTGTATCTCGGTTAGTAAAAGAGCTACGACTTTGGGAATAGTCTCGTTGAATTCAGAACGTCGAAACTAAGATAAAACCGTTGAATTTTTAAAGCTAGTACTTATAGAAGCCGAAATACAGACTTCCAACCTTTGGGTTTTTGGTGCACATATATGGAAACCAAAAGTTTGTATCTCGGTTAGTAAAAGAGCTACGACTTTGGGAATAGTCTCGTTGGATTCAGAACGTCGAAACCAAGACAAAACCGTTGGATCTTTAAAGCTAGTACTTATAGAAGCCGAGATATAGACTTCCAAACTTTTGGTTTTTGGTGCACAAATATGGAAACCAAAAGTTTGTATCTCGGTTAGTAAAAGAGCTTCGACTTTGGGAATAGTCTCGTTGGATTCAGAACAACGAAACTAAGACAAAACCGTTGGATTTTTAAAGCTAGTACTTATAGAAGCCGAGATACAGACTTCCAACCTTTGGGTTTTTGGTGCACATATATGGAAACCAAAAGTTTGTATCTCGGTTAGTAAAAGAGCTACGACTTTGGGAATAGTCTCGTTGTATTCAGAACGTCAAAACTAAGATAAAACCGTTGAATTTTTAAAGCTAGTACTTATAGAAGCCGAGATACAGACTTCCAACCTTTGGGTTTTTGGTACACATATATGGAAACCAAAAGTTTGTATCTCGGTTAGTAAAAGAGCTACGACTTTGGGAATAGTCTCGTTGGATTCAGAACGTCGAAACTAAGACAAAACCGTTGGATCTTTAAAGCTAGTACTTATAGAAGCCGAGATATAGACTTCCAAACTTTTGGTTTTTGGTGCACATATATGGAAACCAAAAGTTTGTATCTCGGTTAGTAAAAGAGCTACGACTTTGAGAATAGTCTCGTTGGATTCAGAACAACGAAACTAAGACAAAACCGTTGGATTTTTAAAGCTAGTACTTATAGAAGCCGAGATACAGACTTCCAACCTTTGGGTTTTTGGTGCACATATATGGAAACCAAAAGTTTGTATCTCGGTTAGTAAAAGAGCTACGACTTTGGGAATAGTCTCGTTGTATTCAGAACGTCAAAACTAAAATAAAACCGTTGAATTTTTAAAGCTAGTACTTATAGAAGCCGAGATACAGACTTCCAACCTTTGGGTTTTTGGTACACATATATGGAAACCAAAAGTTTGTATCTCGGTTAGTAAAAGAGCTACGACTTTGGGAATAGTCTCGTTGGATTCAGAACGTCGAAACTAAGACAAAACCGCTGGATTTTTAAAGCTAGTACTTATAGAAGCCGAGATATAGACTTCCAAACTTTTGGTTTTTGGTGCACATATATGGAAACCAAAAGTTTGTATCTCGGTTAGTAAAAGAGCTACGACTTTGGGAATAGTCTCGTTGGATTCAGAACAACGAAACTAAGACAAAACCGTTGGATTTTTAAAGCTAGTACTTATAGAAGCCGAGATATAGACTTCCAAACTTTTGGTTTTTGGTGCACATATATGGAAACCAAAAGTTTGTATCTCGATTAGTAAAAGAGCTACGATTTTGGGAATAGTGTCGTTCGATTCAGAACGTCGAAACTAAGACAAAACCGTTGGATTTTTAAAGCTAGTACTTATAGAAGCCGAGATATAGACTTCCAAACTTTTGGTTTTTGGTGCACATATATGGAAACCAAAAGTTTGTATCTCGGTTAGTAAAAGAGCTACGACTTTGGGAATAGTCTCGTTGGATTCAGAACGTCGAAACTAAGACAAAACCGCTGGATTTTTAAAGCTAGTATTTATAGAAGCCGAGATATAGACTTCCAAACTTTTGGTTTTTGGTGCACATATATGGAAACCAAAAGTTTGTATCTCGGTTAGTAAAAGAGCTACGACTTTGGGAATAGTCTCGTTGGATTCAGAACAACGAAACTAAGACAAAACCGTTGGATTTTTAAAGCTTGTACTTATAGAAGCCGAGATATAGACTTCCAAACTTTTGGTTTTTGGTGCACATATATGGAAACCAAAAGTTTGTATCTCGATTAGTAAAAGAGCTACGATTTTGGGAATAGTGTCGTTCGATTCAGAACGTCGAAACTAAGACAAAACCGTTGGATTTTTAAAGCTAGTACTTATAGAAGCCGAGATATAGACTTCCAAACTTTTGGTTTTTGGTGCACATATATGGAAACCAAAAGTTTGTATCTCGGTTAGTAAAAGAGCTACGACTTTGGGAATAGTCTTGTTGGATTCAGAACAACGAAACTAAGACAAAACCGTTGGATTTTTAAAGCTAGTACTTATAGAAGCCGAGATACAGACTTCCAACCTTTGGGTTTTTGGTGCACATATATGGAAACCAAAAGTTTGTATCTCGGTTAGTAAAAGAGCTACGACTTTAAGAATAGTCTCGTTGGATTCAGAACAACGAAACTAAGACAAAACCGTTGGATTTTTAAAGCTAGTACTTATAGAAGCCGAGATACAGACTTCCAACCTTTGGGTTTTTGGTGCACATATATGGAAACCAAAAGTTTGTATCTCGGTTAGTAAAAGAGCTACGACTTTGGGAATAGTCTCGTTGGATTCAGAACAACGAAACTAAGACAAAACCGTTGGATTTTTAAAGCTAGTACTTATAGAAGCCGAGATATAGACTTCCAAACTTTTGGTTTTTGGTGCACATATATGGAAACCAAAAGTTTGTATCTCGGTTAGTAAAAGAGCTACGACTTTGGGAATAGTCTCGTTGGATTCAGAACAACGAAACTAAGACAAAACCGTTGGATTTTTAAAGCTAGTACTTATAGAAGCCGAGATACAGACTTCCAACCTTTGGGTTTTTGGTGCACATATATGGAAACCAAAAGTTTGTATCTCGGTTAGTAAAAGAGCTACGACTTTAAGAATAGTCTCGTTGGATTCAGAACAACGAAACTAAGACAAAACCGTTGGATTTTTAAAGCTAGTACTTATAGAAGCCGAGATATAGACTTCCAAACTTTTGGTTTTTGGTGCACATATATGGAAACCAAAAGTTTGTATCTCAGTTAGTAAAAGAGCTACGACTTTGGGAATAGTCTCGTTGGATTCAGAACGTCGAAACTAAGATAAAACCGTTGAATTTTTAAAGCTAGTACTTATAGAAGCCGAGATACAGACTTCCAACCTTTGGGTTTTTGGTGCACATATATGGAAACCAAAAGTTTGTATCTCGGTTAGTAAAAGAGCTACGACTTTGGGAATAGTCTCGTTGGATTCAGAACGTCGAAACTAAGACAAAACCGTTGGATTTTTAAAGCTAGTACTTATAGAAGCCGAGATATAGACTTCCAAACTTTTGGTTTTTGGTGCACATATATGGAAACCAAAAGTTTGTATCTCGATTAGTAAAAGAGCTACGACTTTGGGAATAGTCTCGTTCGATTCAGAACGTCGAAACTAAGACAAAACCGTTGGATTTTTAAAGCTAGTACTTATAGAAGCCGAGATATAGACTTCCAAACTTTTGGTTTTTGGTGCACATATATGGAAACCAAAAGTTTGTACCTCGATTAGTAAAAGAGCTACGACTTTGGGAATAGTCTCGTTCGATTTAGAACGTCAAAACTAAGACAAAACCGTTGAATTTTTAAAGCTAGTACTTATAGAAGCCGAGATATAGACTTCCAAACTTTTGGTTTTTGGTGCACATATATGGAAACCAAAAGTTTGTATCTCGGTTAGTAAAAAAGCTACGACTTTGAGAATAGTCTCGTTGGATTCAGAACGTCAAAACTAAGACAAAACCGTTGGATCTTTAAAGCTAGTACTTATAGAAGCCGAGATATAGACTTCCAAACTTTTGGTTTTTGGTGCACATATATGGAAACCAAAAGTTTGTATCTCGGTTAGTAAAAGAGCTACGACTTTGGGAATAGTCTCGTTGGATTCAGAACAACGAAACTAAGACAAAACCGTTGGATGTTTAAAGCTAGTACTTATAGAAGCCGAAATACAGACTTCCAACCTTTGGGTTTTTGGTGCACATATATGGAAACCAAAAGTTTGTATCTCGGTTAGTAAAAGAGCTACGACTTTGGGAATAGTCTCGTTGGATTCAGAACGTCGAAACCAAGACAAAACCGTTGGATCTTTAAAGCTAGTACTTATAGAAGCCGAGATATAGACTTCCAAACTTTTGGTTTTTGGTGCACATATATGGAAACCAAAAGTTTGTATCTCGGTTAGTAAAAGAGCTTCGACTTTGGGAATAGTCTCGTTGGATTCAGAACAACGAAACTAAGACAAAACCGTTGGATTTTTAAAGCTAGTACTTATAGAAGCCGAGATACAGACTTCCAACCTTTGGGTTTTTGGTACACATATATGGAAACCAAAAGTTTGTATCTCGGTTAGTAAAAGAGCTACGACTTTGGGAATAGTCTCGTTGGATTCAGAACGTGGAAACTAAGACAAAACCGTTGGATTTTTAAAGCTAGTACTTATAGAAGCCGAGATATAGACTTCCAAACTTTTGGTTTTTGGTGCACATATATGGAAACCAAAAGTTTGTATCTCGGTTAGTAAAAGAGCTACGACTTTGAGAATAGTTTCGTTGGATTCATAACGTCAAAACTAAGATAAAACCGTTGGATTTTTAAAGCTAGTACTTATAGAAGCCGAGATACAGACTTCCAACCTTTGGGTTTTTGGTACACATATATGGAAACCAAAAGTTTGTATCTCGGTTAGTAAAAGAGCTACGACTTTGGGAATAGTCTCGTTGGATTCAGAACGTCGAAACTAAGACAAAACCGTTGGATTTTTAAAGCTAGTACATATAGAAGCCGAGATATAGACTTCCAAACTTTTGGTTTTTGGTGCACATATATGGAAACCAAAATTTTGTATCTCGGTTAGTAAAAGAGCTACGACTTTGGGAATAGTTTCGTTGGATTCAGAACGTCGAAACTAAGATAAAACCGTTGGATTTTTAAAGCTAGTACTTATAGAAGCCGAGATACAGACTTCCAACCTTTGGGTTTTTGGTGCACATATATGGAAACCAAAAGTTTGTATCTCGGTTAGTAAAAGAGCTACGACTTTGGGAATAGTCTCGTTGGATTCAGAACGTCGAAACTAAGATAAAACCGTTGAATTTTTAAAGCTAGTACTTATAGAAGCCGAAATACAGACTTCCAACCTTTGGGTTTTTGGTGCACATATATGGAAACCAAAAGTTTGTATCTCGGTTAGTAAAAGAGCTACGACTTTGGGAATAGTCTCGTTGGATTCAGAACGTCGAAACCAAGACAAAACCGTTGGATCTTTAAAGCTAGTACTTATAGAAGCCGAGATATAGACTTCCAAACTTTTGGTTTTTGGTGCACAAATATGGAAACCAAAAGTTTGTATCTCGGTTAGTAAAAGAGCTTCGACTTTGGGAATAGTCTCGTTGGATTCAGAACAACGAAACTAAGACAAAACCGTTGGATTTTTAAAGCTAGTACTTATAGAAGCCGAGATACAGACTTCCAACCTTTGGGTTTTTGGTGCACATATATGGAAACCAAAAGTTTGTATCTCGGTTAGTAAAAGAGCTACGACTTTGGGAATAGTCTCGTTGTATTCAGAACGTCAAAACTAAGATAAAACCGTTGAATTTTTAAAGCTAGTACTTATAGAAGCCGAGATACAGACTTCCAACCTTTGGGTTTTTGGTACACATATATGGAAACCAAAAGTTTGTATCTCGGTTAGTAAAAGAGCTACGACTTTGGGAATAGTCTCGTTGGATTCAGAACGTCGAAACTAAGACAAAACCGTTGGATCTTTAAAGCTAGTACTTATAGAAGCCGAGATATAGACTTCCAAACTTTTGGTTTTTGGTGCACATATATGGAAACCAAAAGTTTGTATCTCGGTTAGTAAAAGAGCTACGACTTTGAGAATAGTCTCGTTGGATTCAGAACAACGAAACTAAGACAAAACCGTTGGATTTTTAAAGCTAGTACTTATAGAAGCCGAGATACAGACTTCCAACCTTTGGGTTTTTGGTGCACATATATGGAAACCAAAAGTTTGTATCTCGGTTAGTAAAAGAGCTACGACTTTGGGAATAGTCTCGTTGTATTCAGAACGTCAAAACTAAAATAAAACCGTTGAATTTTTAAAGCTAGTACTTATAGAAGCCGAGATACAGACTTCCAACCTTTGGGTTTTTGGTACACATATATGGAAACCAAAAGTTTGTATCTCGGTTAGTAAAAGAGCTACGACTTTGGGAATAGTCTCGTTGGATTCAGAACGTCGAAACTAAGACAAAACCGCTGGATTTTTAAAGCTAGTACTTATAGAAGCCGAGATATAGACTTCCAAACTTTTGGTTTTTGGTGCACATATATGGAAACCAAAAGTTTGTATCTCGGTTAGTAAAAGAGCTACGACTTTGGGAATAGTCTCGTTGGATTCAGAACAACGAAACTAAGACAAAACCGTTGGATTTTTAAAGCTAGTACTTATAGAAGCCGAGATATAGACTTCCAAACTTTTGGTTTTTGGTGCACATATATGGAAACCAAAAGTTTGTATCTCGATTAGTAAAAGAGCTACGATTTTGGGAATAGTGTCGTTCGATTCAGAACGTCGAAACTAAGACAAAACCGTTGGATTTTTAAAGCTAGTACTTATAGAAGCCGAGATATAGACTTCCAAACTTTTGGTTTTTGGTGCACATATATGGAAACCAAAAGTTTGTATCTCGGTTAGTAAAAGAGCTACGACTTTGGGAATAGTCTCGTTGGATTCAGAACGTCGAAACTAAGACAAAATTGTTGGATTTTTAAAGCTAGTACTTATAGAAGCCGAGATATAGACTTCCAAACTTTTGGTTTTTGGTGCACATATATGAAAACCAAAAGTTTGTATCTCGGTTAGTAAAAAAGCTAGGACTTTGGGAATAGTCTCGTTGGATTCAGAACGTCGAAACTAAGACAAAACCGTTGGATTTTTAAAGCTAGTACTTATAGAAGCCGAGATATAGACTTCCAAACTTTTGGTTTTTGGTGCACATATATGGAAACCAAAAGTTTGTATCTCGGTTAGTAAAAGAGCTACGACTTTAAGAATAGTCTCGTTGGATTCAGAACAACGAAACTAAGACAAAACCGTTGGATTTTTAAAGCTAGTACTTATAGAAGCCGAGATACAGACTTCCAACCTTTGGGTTTTTGGTGCACATTTATGGAAACCAAAAGTTTGTATCTCGGTTAGTAAAAGAGCTACGACTTTGGGAATAGTCTCGTTGGATTCAGAACAACGAAACTAAGACAAAACCGTTGGATTTTTAAAGCTAGTACTTATAGAAGCCGAGATATAGACTTCCAAACTTTTGGTTTTTGGTGCACATATATGGAAACCAAAAGTTTGTATCTCGGTTAGTAAAAGAGCTACGACTTTGGGAATAGTCTCGTTGGATTCAGAACAACGAAACTAAGACAAAACCGTTGGATTTTTAAAGCTAGTACTTATAGAAGCCGAGATACAGACTTCCAACCTTTGGGTTTTTGGTGCACATATATGGAAACCAAAAGTTTGTATCTCGGTTAGTAAAAGAGCTACGACTTTAAGAATAGTCTCGTTGGATTCAGAACAACGAAACTAAGACAAAACCGTTGGATTTTTAAAGCTAGTACTTATAGAAGCCGAGATATAGACTTCCAAACTTTTGGTTTTTGGTGCACATATATGGAAACCAAAAGTTTGTATCTCAGTTAGTAAAAGAGCTACGACTTTGGGAATAGTCTCGTTGGATTCAGAACGTCGAAACTAAGATAAGACCGTTGAATTTTTAAAGCTAGTACTTATAGAAGCCGAGATACAGACTTCCAACCTTTGGGTTTTTGGTGCACATATATGGAAACCAAAAGTTTGTATCTCGGTTAGTAAAAAAGCTACGACTTTGGGAATAGTCTCGTTGGATTCAGAACGTCAAAACTAAGACAAAACCGTTGGATCTTTAAAGCTAGTACTTATAGAAGCCGAGATATAGACTTCCAAACTTTTGGTTTTTGGTGCACATATATGGAAACCAAAAGTTTGTATCTCGGTTAGTAAAAGAGCTACGACTTTGGGAATAGTCTCGTTGGATTCAGAACAACGAAACTAAGACAAAACCGTTGGATGTTTAAAGCTAGTACTTATAGAAGCCGAGATATAGACTTCCAAACTTTTGGTTTTTGGTGCACATATATGGAAACCAAAAGTTTGTATCTCGGTTAGTAAAAGAGCTACGACTTTGAGAATAGTTTCGTTGGATTCAGAACGTCAAAACTAAGATAAAACCGTTGGATTTTTAAAGCTAGTACTTACAGAAGCCGAGATACAGACTTCCAACCTTTGGGTTTTTGGTACACATATATGGAAACCAAAAGTTTGTATCTCGGTTAGTAAAAGAGCTACGACTTTGGGAATAGTCTCGTTGGATTCAGAACGTCGAAACTAAGACAAAACCGTTGGATTTTTAAGGCTAGTACTTATAGAAGCCGAGATATAGACTTCCAAATTTTGGTTTTTGGTGCACATATATGGAAACCAAAATTTTGTATCTCGGTTAGTAAAAGAGCTACGACTTTGGGAATAGTTTCGTTGGATTCAGAGCGTCGAAACTAAGATAAAACCGTTGGATTTTTAAAGCTAGTACTTATAGAAGCCGAGATACAGACTTCCAACCTTTGGGTTTTTGGTGCACATATATGGAAACCAAAAGTTTGTATCTCGGTTAGTAAAAGAGCTACGACTTTGGGAATAGTCTCGTTGGATTCAGAACGTCGAATCTAAGATAAAACCGTTGAATTTTTAAAGCTAGTACTTATAGAAGCCGAAATACAGACTTCCAACCTTTGGGTTTTTGGTGCACATATATGGAAACCTAAAGTTTGTATCTCGGTTAGTAAAAGAGCTACGACTTTGGGAATAGTCTCGTTGGATTCAGAACGTCGAAACTAAGACAAAACCGTTGGATTTTTAAAGCTAGTACTTATAGAAGCCGAGATATAGACTTCCAAACTTTTGGTTTTTGGTGCACATATATGGAAACCAAAAGTTTGTATCTCGATTAGTAAAAGAGCTACGACTTTGGGAATAGTCTCGTTCGATTTAGAACGTCAAAACTAAGACAAAACCGTTGAATTTTTAAAGCTAGTACTTATAGAAGCCGAGATATAGACTTCCAAACTTTTGGTTTTTGGTGCACATATATGGAAATCAAAAGTTTGTATCTCGGTTAGTAAAAGAGCTACGACTTTGGGAATAGTTTCGTTGGATTCAGAACGTCGAAGCTAAGACAAAACCGTTGGATTTTTAAAGCTAGTACTTATAGAAGCCGAGATATAGACTTCCAAACTTTTGGTTTTTGGTGCACATATATGGAAACCAAAATTTTGTATCTCGGTTAGTAAAAGAGCTACGACTTTGGGAATAGTTTCGTTGGATTCAGAACGTCGAAACTAAGAAAAAACCGTTGGATTTTTAAAGCTAGTACTTATAGAAGCCGAGATACAGACTTCCAACCTTTGGGTTTTTGGTGCACATATATGGAAACCAAAAGTTTGTATCTCGGTTAGTAAAAGAGCTACGACTTTGGGAATAGTCTCGTTGGATTCAGAACGTCGAAACTAAGACAAAACCGCTGGATTTTTAAAGCTAGTACTTATAGAAGCCGAGATATAGACTTCCAAACTTTTGGTTTTTGGTGCACATATATGGAAACCAAAAGTTTGTATCTCGGTTAGTAAAAGAGCTACGACTTTGGGAATAGTCTCGTTGGATTCAGAACAACGAAACTAAGACAAAACCGTTGGATTTTTAAAGCTAGTACTTACAGAAGCCGAGATATAGACTTCCAAACTTTTGGTTTTTGGTGCACATATATTGTTCAGGCAAAAACCTATATATAAGTTAGACGTGACAACGTTGCGCTTTATGTGAATAATTCGGTTCGACGAAGCCAGCGCGGCGGACGGGGGTGTGTGCTACTACGTGAACCAAGATGTCGGTTGAGCTTGTATTTTGCTCCGTGTTAATTTTCCATTTTTTTGTATGTTTTTAATGGAATAAAAGTAGTGCCAACCTATACAGTCCATTATTACTTTGAACCAGCCCAGAACATGGTCCATTCGCCGGATTTTTTGATGGTAAGAAGCCTGGAAACTGGTATTAAATTGGTTTAAACTTGGCTGTGCAGACACGTCACGTAATCGGCGTAGCCCGTTGAAGAGCAGAGGACAACCAGTGGCGACTCGTGAATGGCGTGGAGTAAGACTTTTTAAATTAAAAAAAAAAAAAAAAAATTGGGTAGTTTTTTGTAATTATTTGTGTCAAAAAAAAAAAAATGTCTGACCTAGCCCAATTAAAGTCAAAAAGAGGTGTTCTCAAAGGCCAGCTTACTCGCTTTTTAAATTATTTTGAAAGTGTTAAAAAAGAAAATGAAATTTTGGGCAATGATGTTCTGTGCCAATTGCGAGTAAGATTGGAAAAAATTGAGCCACTTTTTGACGATTTTAATGAAGTGCAAATTCAAATTGAATTGTTAGATACCTCCGATTCAGGGGATATAGAGAGAGAAAATTTTGAGCAAAAATTTTTTGATTTAATAGGGGCTGTGAAAAACTGTTTAAATTTCCATAATGAATTAGAAATGCCAGAGGCCTCGGCAGATGCTCGTAGTAATAATAGTAGTAACAGGTTTCGAAACAATAATTTAAATTGTGGTAATTCTAATGAGTTTCTATCCTTGGTAAAACTTCCACCCATAAAAATACCAACGTTTGATGGTAGATATGATCATTGGCTAGAGTTTAGGGATACGTACCTTGCGTTGGTTCATGAGAATAACTCCTTATCAGAGATACAAAAATTTTATTATTTGCGCGAAAGCTTAGAAAAAGAGGCCGCGGAAGCCATTAAATCAATAAATGTATCTGCAAATAATTATCAGATCGCTTGGCAATTTATTACAGAACGTTATGAAAGAAAACATTTAATTATCCATAACCATCTTCACGATTTATTCGAATATCCTAAAATTCATAAAGAATCACACGTAGAGTTACGAAATATATGCGATTCCTTTATAAAACATTTAAAAGCCTTGAAGGTATTGGGGGAAAACACCGATTCATGGGATCGCTTAATAATCTATATTATCTGTAATAAACTTGATGTAATTACAAGGCGCGATTGGGAAAATTATAAATGTGTAGGTGATTTGCCTACTTTTGATGATATGGTTTGTTTTCTGAGACAAAAAAGCGAACTTTTAGAAAAAATGCACTATTTTAAAACCTCTAAAAGTAGTTCAGAAATTGTAACTTCTAAAAAACCTACGCGTAGCTATGGTTTAGCAGCGACAGATGATATGCAACCTGAGGTAACGTATAAATGTTATTTTTGTGAAGGTACACACGCAATTTTTCGTTGTGATGATTTTTTAAAACTCCCTGTCGTTGAGCGCATTTCAGAGGTTAAACGTTTAAAACTGTGTTTAATATGTTTGCGTAACTCTCACCAAGCGTGGAAATGTAAAATGCGTAAATGTTTTAAATGCAAAGGTGCGCATAACACAATTTTACATTTACCAGCTAAAAAAGAAAATTTCCAATTTAATTCGCCAAATACAAATAATGCGACAAATAATTCAAATCCAAGAGACGCCACTGTTCCATCGTCATCAACAGCCGCTTTGAACGCCATCGCGATCGGACCCGAAGCCCGCGTCGAGAACGACAGGTGCCACGAGAACGACGATGTCACGCTGGTCACCGGAATAGAGGATTGCGACGTTGCACGATTGTGCGGTTCTTCCCAGATATTACTATCGACGGTCGTTGTAAATTTAAAGAGTTTTGACGGTAAGTTTTATGAAGCGCGTGCGTTGTTGGACAGTGGATCGCAGTCTAATTTTATGTCTACGAAAATGTGTAAACTACTGAGTGCAAGGCCACAAAAAATTGAGCATGTTGTAAAAGGAGTAGGGCAAACTATAACAAACATAAATAAAAGAGTAAGTGTTGAGTTAAGCTCTAAAAATGTTGAATTTATTACGCGCTTAGACTGTTTGGTTGTGGCTGATATTATTTGTAAACTACCTAGTATAAGTTTTAAAAAAGAAAATTTAAAAATTCCGAGTAATTTTTATTTAGCGGATCCTCGATTTAATGTCTCAAATGAAATCGATCTTTTATTAGGTTCGGATGTTTTTTGGAGAATTTTAAGGCCCGGCTATCATACTTTGGGTCCGGACTTGCCCATATTAAAAAATACGGTGTTTGGGTGGGTCGTTGCAGGTAAATTGACTTTAACGGATAAGAACTTGGGCAAAACGATAAGTTGTTTATCCTTAATTGAATCAGAGAAGCCTTTAGACGATACACTTACTAAATTTTGGGAAATTGAAGAGGTAAAGTTATCCAAAGAAAAGTTTACCGAGGAAGAAAGGTACTGCGAGGATTTTTTTGAGAAAACGGTTAAAAGAGATGCAACTGGTAGATATGTGGTAAAAATACCATTTAAGCAAGAAATTGAAAACCTGGGATCTTCGAGAGACAAAGCTTTACACAGATTTGATTTGCTGGAAGGGAAACTATCAAAAAATAAGGATTTGAAACAAGAATATTCGCAATTTATGTTGGAATACCAAGATTTAAACCATATGTCAGAGGTGGACTTCCAGAATTATGAAGGATATTTCCTTCCCCATCATGCGGTGCTTAAAACTACCAGTGTTACCACAAAATGCAGGGTGGTATTTGATTCTTCTTGTAAAACGAATAATAATTTATCGCTGAATGATGTGCAATACGTGGGTCCCACTCTCCAACACGACATATTCTCAATTTTAAGTAGATTCCGTTTACATAAATATGTAATGACTGCAGATGTGTCTAAGATGTTTAGGCAAATTTTAATAGCACCTGAGCAGCGCAAATATCAAAAAATATTCTGGCGGGCTAATAATAATGAAGAATTGAAAGTCTTTTCACTAAACACCGTTACTTATGGTAACGCGTCGTCGCCATATTTGGCTGTAAAATGCCTGTTTCACTTGGCTGCTCAAAATGAAAAGGAATTTCCTCAGGTTGCCAGCATAATAAGAAGAGATTTTTTCATGGATGACCTCTTGACAGGCGCCAGTGACAGAAATGAAATTTTGAGTTTACAAAAAAATATAACTAAAATTTTAAACTCTGCGGGTTTTCAACTTAGGAAATGGTTATGTAATGATAAGGCCATCTTAAAGGAGTTTGAGCTCTTCAGTGATTTAGATAATAGTGTGGTGAATATTGGCGAAGGAGAGCAAAATAAGACATTAGGCGTTTATTGGGACTCCAACGATGACATTATTACCTATAAGGTAAATATTTGCAATGCATTGCCTCTAAAAATAATATCCAAAAGATCCATCCTGTCAGTAGTTTGCCAAGTGTTCGATCCGTTAGGCTTGGTAGGACCTATCATAATCAAGGCCAAACTTATTATTCAAGAGCTTTGGAAGGCAAAAGTCGGATGGGATGATGAAGTTCCTTGTGCAATCTTGAAATTATGGTCCGATTTCCAAGAGGATTTGGATTATATAAACTCTATTAGAATTCCGAGACAAACAGTTTTTTCTGACTATGTTAGATTGGAGCTACATGGATTCAGCGATGCTTCCGAAAGGGCCTATGGCGCTTGCCTGTATATTCGTTGCATTATGCCCTCAAATGTTTTTATTTCAACCTTGTTATGCGCAAAATCGCGAGTTGCTCCAATTAAACAGATAAGCTTGCCTCGTTTAGAGTTGTGTGGTTCTCTTCTTCTGGCAATTTTATACCACAAAACAGATGAAACACTGGAGTTAAGGTTTGATCAGAAATACTTTTGGACAGATTCCCGAATTGTTTTAGCGTGGATCAGGGATACCCCTGGACGTTGGAAGACATTTGTAGCGAATCGGGTAAGTGAGATACAGTCTCTAACCAAGGATGGTTCTTGGGCTCATGTTAAGTCGTTGGAAAATCCAGCCGATTTATTATCCAGAGGAAGTTCGTCCAAGCTATTAATTAACAATGAATTATGGTGGAGTGGTCCAGAGTGGCTGAAAACAGATAGTAGCCTATGGGAGTGTCCCAGTGTCCAGAATATTGATGTGGTTCCAGAAGAACGCAAGACTTTATCAGGTTTGGTAGTCGACGGTGAAGAATCTGTGCTGAACTGCTTGTTAAATAGATTTTCTTCCTTTAGATTAATCTACAGAGTCTTAGCTTATGTTTTAAGATTTGTTTTTAACATAAAATGTAAACAAAATAAACAAAAACGCTCAGGTCCTCTAACCTCTGATGAGATTACCGCAGCTCAGAATTTGTTAGTGATGCATGTTCAGAAACAAATGTTTTCAAAAGAGTACCAATGTTTAGTCTCGAATAAGCCGCTTTCTAAAAGTAGTAAAATTTTATCTCTTAATCCCTTTTTTAAAGACAATTTAATTCGCGTAGGTGGTAGATTAAGAAACTCTGACCAACCATTTGCAAGAAAGTACCCCGTGATTCTGCCAAATGATCATATTTTAACCAAATTGATACTTACCTATGAGCATGAACGCCTCTTACATTGTGGGGTTCAGATGTTGCTTTGCTCTATTAGAGAAAATTATTGGCCTGTATCGGGTAGGAAAAATTGTAAGGCTGTTATTAAAAAGTGTTATAAATGTTTTAAGGCCAATCCTAAGCCAATAAAATATCTTATGGGTGACTTGCCTAGCATACGTGTAAACGATTTTGTTGTTTTTTCAAACGTGGGTACCGACTTCGGTGGTCCTTTTATTCTGAAGGATAGAAAATCTCGAGGTGCCAAATTTTCAAAGGCCTATATATGCCTGTTTGTTTGTATGTCGGTAAAAGTGGTTCACATTGAACTCGTTACAGAGTTAACTACCGAGGCCTTTCTTGCTGCATTTAAAAGATTTGTAAGCCGAAGAGGAAGGCCAGTTAATATCTATTCAGATAATGGCACAAACTACACCGGCGCGAATAATGAGCTTATAAAATTGTACGATTTTTTAAAACAAAATTTTAACGAAATTTCGAATAAGTTCTCTGATGAAAGGGTTAACTGGCATTTCATCCCGGCAAGGTCGCCAAGTTTCGGAGGTATCTGGGAGGCAGGCATTAAATGCGCGAAAACTCATATTAAAAGAGTAGTAGGTAATAACTCGTTAACATTCGAAGAATTTGTTACGGTACTGACACAAATAGAGGGTGTTCTCAATTCGCGTCCGCTTTGCCCGATGACGTCAGATCCAGATGATTTATCAGCCCTGACACCATCCCACTTTCTAATTGGCAGGCAGTTGACCGCATTACCAGAACCAAGTTTAACCAATATACCAGAAAACAGGCTGAAGAAATGGCAGTTGTTGCAGTCTATGGTGCAGCATTACTGGTGCCGATGGCACAAAGAATATCTGTCTGAGTTACAGACACGAGTGAAGTGGCGACAGAAGTTTCCTGAGATGTTACAAGTGGGCTCGTTAGTCCTACTCAAGGAAGATAATATGCCTAGTCTTTCTTGGCCTTTGGGTCGCATCGTACAACTTTGTCCTGGGTCTGATGGTGAAACAAGAGTAGTTAAGGTAATGGTGCGTGATAAAATACTCTCCCGAGCAGTGAATCGCGTGTGTATTCTACCATCAGAAACGAAATAAACTTAAATTCAAGCAAAATAACTTGTATTTCTTTTCTCTTAGTTAATTCTGGAAATGTTTTTGAGTTGCGGTGATAGGTAAATAATAAACTGTCTATACGTACTATCACATTTATTTTATTATGTCACTAGTAGATACTGTGTTTATGTTTAGTTAGTACTATATGTTTAGCATATTCATTAACGTTGCGTTAAGGTTGATAGAATGGGCTAAGCATAATTAATTAAGTTAACTGTACTTTTGTTACTGATTTATTAAATTTAGCTATATAGGTTTAGTTTAATTGCTTCCTTAGAAGTACCTATTACACAGAATCTTATCTATGCTGTTTGTTGAAAGTATGGGTACTTTCAAGGCGGGCGGTGTATGTTCAGGCAAAAACCTATATATAAGTTAGACGTGACAACGTTGCGCTTTATGTGAATAATTCGGTTCGACGAAGCCAGCGCGGCGGACGGGGGTGTGTGCTACTACGTGAACCAAGATGTCGGTTGAGCTTGTATTTTGCTCCGTGTTAATTTTCCATTTTTTTGTATGTTTTTAATGGAATAAAAGTAGTGCCAACCTATACAGTCCATTATTACTTTGAACCAGCCCAGAACATATATGGAAACCAAAAGTTTGTATCTCGGTTAGTAAAAAAGCTAGGACTTTGGGAATAGTCTCGTTGGATTCAGAACGTCGAAACTAAGACAAAACCGTTGGATTTTTAAAGCTAGTACTTATAGAAGCCGAGATATAGACTTCCAAACTTTTGGTTTTTGGTGCACATATATGGAAACCAAAAGTTTGTATCTCGGTTAGTAAAAGAGCTACGACTTTGGGAATAGTCTCGTTGGATTCAGAACAACGAAACTAAGACAAAACCGTTGGATTTTTAAAGCTAGTACTTATAGAAGCCGAGATACAGACTTCCATCCTTTGGGTTTTTGGTGCACATATATGGAAACCAAAAGTTTGTATCTCGGTTAGTAAAAGAGCTACGACTTTAAGAATAGTCTCGTTGGATTCAGAACAACGAAACTAAGACAAAACCGTTGGATTTTTAAAGCTAGTACTTATAGAAGCCGAGATACAGACTTCCAACCTTTGGGTTTTTGGTGCACATATATGGAAACCAAAAGTTTGTATCTCGGTTAGTAAAAGAGCTACGACTTTGGGAATAGTCTCGTTGGATTCAGAACAACGAAACTAAGACAAAACCGTTGGATTTTTAAAGCTAGTACTTATAGAAGCCGAGATATAGACTTCCAAACTTTTGGTTTTTGGTGCACATATATGGAAACCAAAAGTTTGTATCTCGGTTAGTAAAAGAGCTACGACTTTGGGAATAGTCTCGTTGGATTCAGAACGTCGAAACTAAGATAAAACCGTTGAATTTTTAAAGCTAGTACTTATAGAAGCCGAAATACAGACTTCCAACCTTTGGGTTTTTGGTGCACATATATGGAAACCAAAAGTTTGTATCTCGGTTAGTAAAAGAGCTACGACTTTGGGAATAGTCTCGTTGGATTCAGAACGTCGAAACTAAGACAAAACCGTTGGATTTTTAAAGCTAGTACTTATAGAAGCCGAGATATAGACTTCCAAACTTTTGGTTTTTGGTGCACATATATGGAAACCAAAAGTTTGTATCTCGGTTAGTAAAAGAGCTACGACTTTGGGAATAGTTTCGTTGGATTCAGAACGTCGAAGCTAAGACAAAACCGTTGGATTTTTAAAGCTAGTACTTATAGAAGCCGAGATATAGACTTCCAAACTTTTGGTTTTTGGTGCACATATATGGAAACCAAAATTTTGTATCTCGGTTAGTAAAAGAGCTACGACTTTGGGAATAGTTTCGTTGGATTCAGAACGTCGAAACTAAGATAAAACCGTTGGATTTTTAAAGCTAGTACTTATAGAAGCCGAGATACAGACTTCCAACCTTTGGGTTTTTGGTGCACATATATGGAAACCAAAAGTTTGTATCTCGGTTAGTAAAAGAGCTACGACTTTGGGAATAGTCTCGTTGGATTCAGAACGTCGAAACTAAGACAAAACCGCTGGATTTTTAAAGCTAGTACTTATAGAAGCCGAGATATAGACTTCCAAACTTTTGGTTTTTGGTGCACATATATGGAAACCAAAAGTTTGTATCTCGGTTAGTAAAAGAGCTACGACTTTGGGAATAGTCTCGTTGTATTCAGAACGTCAAAACTAAGATAAAACCGTTGAATTTTTAAAGCTAGTACTTATAGAAGCCGAGATACAGACTTCCAACCTTTGGGTTTTTGGTACACATATATGGAAACCAAAAGTTTGTATCTCGGTTAGTAAAAGAGCTACGACTTTGGGAATAGTCTCGTTGGATTCAGAACGTCGAAACTAAGACAAAACCGTTGGATCTTTAAAGCTAGTACTTATAGAAGCCGAGATATAGACTTCCAAACTTTTGGTTTTTGGTGCACATATATGGAAACCAAAAGTTTGTATCTCGGTTAGTAAAAGAGCTACGACTTTGAGAATAGTCTCGTTGGATTCAGAACAACGAAACTAAGACAAAACCGTTGGATTTTTAAAGCTAGTACTTATAGAAGCCGAGATACAGACTTCCAACCTTTGGGTTTTTGGTGCACATATATGGAAACCAAAAGTTTGTATCTCGGTTAGTAAAAGAGCTACGACTTTGGGAATAGTCTCGTTGTATTCAGAACGTCAAAACTAAAATAAAACCGTTGAATTTTTAAAGCTAGTACTTATAGAAGCCGAGATACAGACTTCCAACCTTTGGGTTTTTGGTACACATATATGGAAACCAAAAGTTTGTATCTCGGTTAGTAAAAGAGCTACGACTTTGGGAATAGTCTCGTTGGATTCAGAACGTCGAAACTAAGACAAAACCGCTGGATTTTTAAAGCTAGTACTTATAGAAGCCGAGATATAGACTTCCAAACTTTTGGTTTTTGGTGCACATATATGGAAACCAAAAGTTTGTATCTCGGTTAGTAAAAGAGCTACGACTTTGGGAATAGTCTCGTTGGATTCAGAACGTCGAAACTAAGACAAAACCGTTGGATCTTTAAAGCTAGTACTTATAGAAGCCGAGATATAGACTTCCAAACTTTTGGTTTTTGGTGCACATATATGGAAACCAAAAGTTTGTATCTCGGTTAGTAAAAGAGCTACGACTTTGAGAATAGTCTCGTTGGATTCAGAACAACGAAACTAAGACAAAACCGTTGGATTTTTAAAGCTAGTACTTATAGAAGCCGAGATACAGACTTCCAACCTTTGGGTTTTTGGTGCACATATATGGAAACCAAAAGTTTGTATCTCGGTTAGTAAAAGAGCTACGACTTTGGGAATAGTCTCGTTGTATTCAGAACGTCAAAACTAAAATAAAACCGTTGAATTTTTAAAGCTAGTACTTATAGAAGCCGAGATACAGACTTCCAACCTTTGGGTTTTTGGTACACATATATGGAAACCAAAAGTTTGTATCTCGGTTAGTAAAAGAGCTACGACTTTGGGAATAGTCTCGTTGGATTCAGAACGTCGAAACTAAGACAAAACCGCTGGATTTTTAAAGCTAGTACTTATAGAAGCCGAGATATAGACTTCCAAACTTTTGGTTTTTGGTGCACATATATGGAAACCAAAAGTTTGTATCTCGGTTAGTAAAAGAGCTACGACTTTGGGAATAGTCTCGTTGGATTCAGAACAACGAAACTAAGACAAAACCGTTGGATTTTTAAAGCTTGTACTTATAGAAGCCGAGATATAGACTTCCAAACTTTTGGTTTTTGGTGCACATATATGGAAACCAAAAGTTTGTATCTCGATTAGTAAAAGAGCTACGATTTTGGGAATAGTGTCGTTCGATTCAGAACGTCGAAACTAAGACAAAACCGTTGGATTTTTAAAGCTAGTACTTATAGAAGCCGAGATATAGACTTCCAAACTTTTGGTTTTTGGTGCACATATATGGAAACCAAAAGTTTGTATCTCGGTTAGTAAAAGAGCTACGACTTTGGGAATAGTCTCGTTGGATTCAGAACAACGAAACTAAGACAAAACCGTTGGATTTTTAAAGCTAGTACTTATAGAAGCCGAGATACAGACTTCCAACCTTTGGGTTTTTGGTGCACATATATGGAAACCAAAAGTTTGTATCTCGGTTAGTAAAAGAGCTACGACTTTAAGAATAGTCTCGTTGGATTCAGAACAACGAAACTAAGACAAAACCGTTGGATTTTTAAAGCTAGTACTTATAGAAGCCGAGATACAGACTTCCAACCTTTGGGTTTTTGGTGCACATATATGGAAACCAAAAGTTTGTATCTCGGTTAGTAAAAGAGCTACGACTTTGGGAATAGTCTCGTTGGATTCAGAACAACGAAACTAAGACAAAACCGTTGGATTTTTAAAGCTAGTACTTATAGAAGCCGAGATATAGACTTCCAAACTTTTGGTTTTTGGTGCACATATATGGAAACCAAAAGTTTGTATCTCGGTTAGTAAAAGAGCTACGACTTTGGGAATAGTCTCGTTGGATTCAGAACAACGAAACTAAGACAAAACCGTTGGATTTTTAAAGCTAGTACTTATAGAAGCCGAGATACAGACTTCCAACCTTTGGGTTTTTGGTGCACATATATGGAAACCAAAAGTTTGTATCTCGGTTAGTAAAAGAGCTACGACTTTAAGAATAGTCTCGTTGGATTCAGAACAACGAAACTAAGACAAAACCGTTGGATTTTTAAAGCTAGTACTTATAGAAGCCGAGATATAGACTTCCAAACTTTTGGTTTTTGGTGCACATATATGGAAACCAAAAGTTTGTATCTCAGTTAGTAAAAGAGCTACGACTTTGGGAATAGTCTCGTTGGATTCAGAACGTCGAAACTAAGATAAAACCGTTGAATTTTTAAAGCTAGTACTTATAGAAGCCGAGATACAGACTTCCAACCTTTGGGTTTTTGGTGCACATATATGGAAACCAAAAGTTTGTATCTCGGTTAGTAAAAGAGCTATGACTTTGGGAATAGTCTCGTTGGATTCAGAACGTCGAAACTAAGACAAAACCGTTGGATTTTTAAAGCTAGTACTTATAGAAGCCGAGATATAGACTTCCAAACTTTTGGTTTTTGGTGCACATATATGGAAACCAAAAGTTTGTATCTCGATTAGTAAAAGAGCTACGACTTTGGGAATAGTCTCGTTCGATTCAGAACGTCGAAACTAAGACAAAAACCGTTGGATTTTTAAAGCTAGTACTTATAGAAGCCGAGATATAGACTTCCAAACTTTTGGTTTTTGGTGCACATATATGGAAACCAAAAGTTTGTACCTCGATTAGTAAAAGAGCTACGACTTTGGGAATAGTCTCGTTCGATTTAGAACGTCAAAACTAAGACAAAACCGTTGAATTTTTAAAGCTAGTACTTATAGAAGCCGAGATATAGACTTCCAAACTTTTGGTTTTTGGTGCACATATATGGAAACCAAAAGTTTGTATCTCGGTTAGTAAAAAAGCTACGACTTTGAGAATAGTCTCGTTGGATTCAGAACGTCAAAACTAAGACAAAACCGTTGGATCTTTAAAGCTAGTACTTATAGAAGCCGAGATATAGACTTCCAAACTTTTGGTTTTTGGTGCACATATATGGAAACCAAAAGTTTGTATCTCGGTTAGTAAAAGAGCTTCGACTTTGGGAATAGTCTCGTTGGATTCAGAACAACGAAACTAAGACAAAACCGTTGGATGTTTAAAGCTAGTACTTATAGAAGCCGAAATACAGACTTCCAACCTTTGGGTTTTTGGTGCACATATATGGAAACCAAAAGTTTGTATCTCGGTTAGTAAAAGAGCTACGACTTTGGGAATAGTCTCGTTGGATTCAGAACGTCGAAACCAAGACAAAACCGTTGGATCTTTAAAGCTAGTACTTATAGAAGCCGAGATATAGACTTCCAAACTTTTGGTTTTTGGTGCACATATATGGAAACCAAAAGTTTGTATCTCGGTTAGTAAAAGAGCTTCGACTTTGGGAATAGTCTCGTTGGATTCAGAACAACGAAACTAAGACAAAACCGTTGGATTTTTAAAGCTAGTACTTATAGAAGCCGAGATACAGACTTCCAACCTTTGGGTTTTTGGTACACATATATGGAAACCAAAAGTTTGTATCTCGGTTAGTAAAAGAGCTACGACTTTGGGAATAGTCTCGTTGGATTCAGAACGTGGAAACTAAGACAAAACCGTTGGATTTTTAAAGCTAGTACTTATAGAAGCCGAGATATAGACTTCCAAACTTTTGGTTTTTGGTGCACATATATGGAAACCAAAAGTTTGTATCTCGGTTAGTAAAAGAGCTACGACTTTGAGAATAGTTTCGTTGGATTCATAACGTCAAAACTAAGATAAAACCGTTGGATTTTTAAAGCTAGTACTTATAGAAGCCGAGATACAGACTTCCAACCTTTGGGTTTTTGGTACACATATATGGAAACCAAAAGTTTGTATCTCGGTTAGTAAAAGAGCTACGACTTTGGGAATAGTTTCGTTGGATTCAGAACGTCGAAACTAAGACAAAACCGTTGGATTTTTAAAGCTAGTACTTATAGAAGCCGAGATATAGACTTCCAAACTTTTGGTTTTTGGTGCACATATATGGAAACCAAAATTTTGTATCTCGGTTAGTAAAAGAGCTACTACTTTGGGAATAGTTTCGTTGGATTCAGAACGTCGAAACTAAGATAAAACCGTTGGATTTTTAAAGCTAGTACTTATAGAAGCCGAGATACAGACTTCCAACCTTTGGGTTTTTGGTGCACATATATGGAAACCAAAAGTTTGTATCTCGGTTAGTAAAAGAGCTACGACTTTGGGAATAGTCTCGTTGGATTCAGCACGTCGAAACTAAGATAAAACCGTTGAATTTTTAAAGCTAGTACTTATAGAAGCCGAAATACAGACTTCCAACCTTTGGGTTTTTGGTGCACATATATGGAAACCAAAAGTTTGTATCTCGGTTAGTAAAAGAGCTACGACTTTGGGAATAGTCTCGTTGGATTCAGAACGTCGAAACCAAGACAAAACCGTTGGATCTTTAAAGCTAGTACTTATAGAAGCCGAGATATAGACTTCCAAACTTTTGGTTTTTGGTGCACATATATGGAAACCAAAAGTTTGTATCTCGGTTAGTAAAAGAGCTTCGACTTTGGGAATAGTCTCGTTGGATTCAGAACAACGAAACTAAGACAAAACCGTTGGATTTTTAAAGCTAGTACTTATAGAAGCCGAGATACAGACTTCCAACCTTTGGGTTTTTGGTGCACATATATGGAAACCAAAAGTTTGTATCTCGGTTAGTAAAAGAGCTACGACTTTGGGAATAGTCTCGTTGTATTCAGAACGTCAAAACTAAGATAAAACCGTTGAATTTTTAAAGCTAGTACTTATAGAAGCCGAGATACAGACTTCCAACCTTTGGGTTTTTGGTACACATATATGGAAACCAAAAGTTTGTATCTCGGTTAGTAAAAGAGCTACGACTTTGGGAATAGTCTCGTTGGATTCAGAACGTCGAAACTAAGATAAAACCGTTGGATCTTTAAAGCTAGTACTTATAGAAGCCGAGATATAGACTTCCAAACTTTTGGTTTTTGGTGCACATATATGGAAACCAAAAGTTTGTATCTCGGTTAGTAAAAGAGCTACGACTTTGAGAATAGTCTCGTTGGATTCAGAACAACGAAACTAAGACAAAACCGTTGGATTTTTAAAGCTAGTACTTATAGAAGCCGAGATACAGACTTCCAACCTTTGGGTTTTTGGTGCACATATATGGAAACCAAAAGTTTGTATCTCGGTTAGTAAAAGAGCTACGACTTTGGGAATAGTCTCGTTGTATTCAGAACGTCAAAACTAAAATAAAACCGTTGAATTTTTAAAGCTAGTACTTATAGAAGCCGAGATACAGACTTCCAACCTTTGGGTTTTTGGTACACATATATGGAAACCAAAAGTTTGTATCTCGGTTAGTAAAAGAGCTACGACTTTGGGAATAGTCTCGTTGGATTCAGAACGTCGAAACTAAGACAAAACCGCTGGATTTTTAAAGCTAGTACTTATAGAAGCCGAGATATAGACTTCCAAACTTTTGGTTTTTGGTGCACATATATGGAAACCAAAAGTTTGTATCTCGGTTAGTAAAAGAGCTACGACTTTGGGAATAGTCTCGTTGGATTCAGAACAACGAAACTAAGACAAAACCGTTGGATTTTTAAAGCTAGTACTTATAGAAGCCGAGATATAGACTTCCAAACTTTTGGTTTTTGGTGCACATATATGGAAACCAAAAGTTTGTATCTCGATTAGTAAAAGAGCTACGATTTTGGGAATAGTGTCGTTCGATTCAGAACGTCGAAACTAAGACAAAACCGTTGGATTTTTAAAGCTAGTACTTATAGAAGCCGAGATATAGACTTCCAAACTTTTGGTTTTTGGTGCACATATATGGAAACCAAAAGTTTGTATCTCGGTTAGTAAAAGAGCTACGACTTTGGGAATAGTCTCGTTGGATTCAGAACGTCGAAACTAAGACAAAATTGTTGGATTTTTAAAGCTAGTACTTATAGAAGCCGAGATATAGACTTCCAAACTTTTGGTTTTTGGTGCACATATATGAAAACCAAAAGTTTGTATCTCGGTTAGTAAAAGAGCTACGACTTTGGGAATAGTCTCGTTGGATTCAGAACAACGAAACTAAGACAAAACCGTTGGATTTTTAAAGCTAGTACTTATAGAAGCCGAGATATAGACTTCCAAACTTTTGGTTTTTGGTGCACATATATGGAAACCAAAAGTTTGTATCTCGGTTAGTAAAAGAGCTACGACTTTGGGAATAGTCTCGTTGGATTCAGAACAACGAAACTAAGACAAAACCGTTGGATTTTTAAAGCTAGTACTTATAGAAGCCGAGATACAGACTTCCAACCTTTGGGTTTTTGGTGCACATATATGGAAACCAAAAGTTTGTATCTCGGTTAGTAAAAGAGCTACGACTTTAAGAATAGTCTCGTTGGATTCAGAACAACGAAACTAAGACAAAACCGTTGGATTTTTAAAGCTAGTACTTATAGAAGCCGAGATACAGACTTCCAACCTTTGGGTTTTTGGTGCACATATATGGAAACCAAAAGTTTGTATCTCGGTTAGTAAAAGAGCTACGACTTTGGGAATAGTCTCGTTGGATTCAGAACAACGAAACTAAGACAAAACCGTTGGATTTTTAAAGCTAGTACTTATAGAAGCCGAGATATAGACTTCCAAACTTTTGGTTTTTGGTGCACATATATGGAAACCAAAAGTTTGTATCTCGGTTAGTAAAAGAGCTACGACTTTGGGAATAGTCTCGTTGGATTCAGAACAACGAAACTAAGACAAAACCGTTGGATTTTTAAAGCTAGTACTTATAGAAGCCGAGATACAGACTTCCAACCTTTGGGTTTTTGGTGCACATATATGGAAACCAAAAGTTTGTATCTCGGTTAGTAAAAGAGCTACGACTTTAAGAATAGTCTCGTTGGATTCAGAACAACGAAACTAAGACAAAACCGTTGGATTTTTAAAGCTAGTACTTATAGAAGCCGAGATATAGACTTCCAAACTTTTGGTTTTTGGTGCACATATATGGAAACCAAAAGTTTGTATCTCGGTTAGTAAAAGAGCTTCGACTTTGGGAATAGTCTCGTTGGATTCAGAACAACGAAACTAAGACAAAACCGCTGGATTTTTAAAGCTAGTACTTATAGAAGCCGAGATATAGACTTCCAAACTTTTGGTTTTTGGTGCACATATATGGAAACCAAAAGTTTGTATCTCGGTTAGTAAAAGAGCTACGACTTTGGGAATAGTCTCGTTGTATTCAGAACGTCAAAACTAAAATAAAACCGTTGAATTTTTAAAGCTAGTACTTATAGAAGCCGAGATACAGACTTCCAACCTTTGGGTTTTTGGTACACATATATGGAAACCAAAAGTTTGTATCTCGGTTAGTAAAAGAGCTACGACTTTGGGAATAGTCTCGTTGGATTCAGAACGTCGAAACTAAGACAAAACCGCTGGATTTTTAAAGCTAGTACTTATAGAAGCCGAGATATAGACTTCCAAACTTTTGGTTTTTGGTGCACATATATGGAAACCAAAAGTTTGTATCTCGGTTAGTAAAAGAGCTACGACTTTGGGAATAGTCTCGTTGGATTCAGAACGTCGAAACTAAGACAAAACCGTTGGATCTTTAAAGCTAGTACTTATAGAAGCCGAGATATAGACTTCCAAACTTTTGGTTTTTGGTGCACATATATGGAAACCAAAAGTTTGTATCTCGGTTAGTAAAAGAGCTACGACTTTGAGAATAGTCTCGTTGGATTCAGAACAACGAAACTAAGACAAAACCGTTGGATTTTTAAAGCTAGTACTTATAGAAGCCGAGATACAGACTTCCAACCTTTGGGTTTTTGGTGCACATATATGGAAACCAAAAGTTTGTATCTCGGTTAGTAAAAGAGCTACGACTTTGGGAATAGTCTCGTTGTATTCAGAACGTCAAAACTAAAATAAAACCGTTGAATTTTTAAAGCTAGTACTTATAGAAGCCGAGATACAGACTTCCAACCTTTGGGTTTTTGGTACACATATATGGAAACCAAAAGTTTGTATCTCGGTTAGTAAAAGAGCTACGACTTTGGGAATAGTCTCGTTGGATTCAGAACGTCGAAACTAAGACAAAACCGCTGGATTTTTAAAGCTAGTACTTATAGAAGCCGAGATATAGACTTCCAAACTTTTGGTTTTTGGTGCACATATATGGAAACCAAAAGTTTGTATCTCGGTTAGTAAAAGAGCTACGACTTTGGGAATAGTCTCGTTGGATTCAGAACAACGAAACTAAGACAAAACCGTTGGATTTTTAAAGCTTGTACTTATAGAAGCCGAGATATAGACTTCCAAACTTTTGGTTTTTGGTGCACATATATGGAAACCAAAAGTTTGTATCTCGATTAGTAAAAGAGCTACGATTTTGGGAATAGTGTCGTTCGATTCAGAACGTCGAAACTAAGACAAAACCGTTGGATTTTTAAAGCTAGTACTTATAGAAGCCGAGATATAGACTTCCAAACTTTTGGTTTTTGGTGCACATATATGGAAACCAAAAGTTTGTATCTCGGTTAGTAAAAGAGCTACGACTTTGGGAATAGTCTCGTTGGATTCAGAACAACGAAACTAAGACAAAACCGTTGGATTTTTAAAGCTAGTACTTATAGAAGCCGAGATACAGACTTCCAACCTTTGGGTTTTTGGTGCACATATATGGAAACCAAAAGTTTGTATCTCGGTTAGTAAAAGAGCTACGACTTTAAGAATAGTCTCGTTGGATTCAGAACAACGAAACTAAGACAAAACCGTTGGATTTTTAAAGCTAGTACTTATAGAAGCCGAGATACAGACTTCCAACCTTTGGGTTTTTGGTGCACATATATGGAAACCAAAAGTTTGTATCTCGGTTAGTAAAAGAGCTACGACTTTGGGAATAGTCTCGTTGGATTCAGAACAACGAAACTAAGACAAAACCGTTGGATTTTTAAAGCTAGTACTTATAGAAGCCGAGATATAGACTTCCAAACTTTTGGTTTTTGGTGCACATATATGGAAACCAAAAGTTTGTATCTCGGTTAGTAAAAGAGCTACGACTTTGGGAATAGTCTCGTTGGATTCAGAACAACGAAACTAAGACAAAACCGTTGGATTTTTAAAGCTAGTACTTATAGAAGCCGAGATACAGACTTCCAACCTTTGGGTTTTTGGTGCACATATATGGAAACCAAAAGTTTGTATCTCGGTTAGTAAAAGAGCTACGACTTTAAGAATAGTCTCGTTGGATTCAGAACAACGAAACTAAGACAAAACCGTTGGATTTTTAAAGCTAGTACTTATAGAAGCCGAGATATAGACTTCCAAACTTTTGGTTTTTGGTGCACATATATGGAAACCAAAAGTTTGTATCTCAGTTAGTAAAAGAGCTACGACTTTGGGAATAGTCTCGTTGGATTCAGAACGTCGAAACTAAGATAAAACCGTTGAATTTTTAAAGCTAGTACTTATAGAAGCCGAGATACAGACTTCCAACCTTTGGGTTTTTGGTGCACATATATGGAAACCAAAAGTTTGTATCTCGGTTAGTAAAAGAGCTATGACTTTGGGAATAGTCTCGTTGGATTCAGAACGTCGAAACTAAGACAAAACCGTTGGATTTTTAAAGCTAGTACTTATAGAAGCCGAGATATAGACTTCCAAACTTTTGGTTTTTGGTGCACATATATGGAAACCAAAAGTTTGTATCTCGATTAGTAAAAGAGCTACGACTTTGGGAATAGTCTCGTTCGATTCAGAACGTCGAAACTAAGACAAAAACCGTTGGATTTTTAAAGCTAGTACTTATAGAAGCCGAGATATAGACTTCCAAACTTTTGGTTTTTGGTGCACATATATGGAAACCAAAAGTTTGTACCTCGATTAGTAAAAGAGCTACGACTTTGGGAATAGTCTCGTTCGATTTAGAACGTCAAAACTAAGACAAAACCGTTGAATTTTTAAAGCTAGTACTTATAGAAGCCGAGATATAGACTTCCAAACTTTTGGTTTTTGGTGCACATATATGGAAACCAAAAGTTTGTATCTCGGTTAGTAAAAAAGCTACGACTTTGAGAATAGTCTCGTTGGATTCAGAACGTCAAAACTAAGACAAAACCGTTGGATCTTTAAAGCTAGTACTTATAGAAGCCGAGATATAGACTTCCAAACTTTTGGTTTTTGGTGCACATATATGGAAACCAAAAGTTTGTATCTCGGTTAGTAAAAGAGCTTCGACTTTGGGAATAGTCTCGTTGGATTCAGAACAACGAAACTAAGACAAAACCGTTGGATGTTTAAAGCTAGTACTTATAGAAGCCGAAATACAGACTTCCAACCTTTGGGTTTTTGGTGCACATATATGGAAACCAAAAGTTTGTATCTCGGTTAGTAAAAGAGCTACGACTTTGGGAATAGTCTCGTTGGATTCAGAACGTCGAAACCAAGACAAAACCGTTGGATCTTTAAAGCTAGTACTTATAGAAGCCGAGATATAGACTTCCAAACTTTTGGTTTTTGGTGCACATATATGGAAACCAAAAGTTTGTATCTCGGTTAGTAAAAGAGCTTCGACTTTGGGAATAGTCTCGTTGGATTCAGAACAACGAAACTAAGACAAAACCGTTGGATTTTTAAAGCTAGTACTTATAGAAGCCGAGATACAGACTTCCAACCTTTGGGTTTTTGGTACACATATATGGAAACCAAAAGTTTGTATCTCGGTTAGTAAAAGAGCTACGACTTTGGGAATAGTCTCGTTGGATTCAGAACGTGGAAACTAAGACAAAACCGTTGGATTTTTAAAGCTAGTACTTATAGAAGCCGAGATATAGACTTCCAAACTTTTGGTTTTTGGTGCACATATATGGAAACCAAAAGTTTGTATCTCGGTTAGTAAAAGAGCTACGACTTTGAGAATAGTTTCGTTGGATTCATAACGTCAAAACTAAGATAAAACCGTTGGATTTTTAAAGCTAGTACTTATAGAAGCCGAGATACAGACTTCCAACCTTTGGGTTTTTGGTACACATATATGGAAACCAAAAGTTTGTATCTCGGTTAGTAAAAGAGCTACGACTTTGGGAATAGTTTCGTTGGATTCAGAACGTCGAAACTAAGACAAAACCGTTTGGATTTTTAAAGCTGAGTACTTATAGAAGCCGAGATATAGAGCTTCCAAACTTTTGGTTTTTGGTGCACATATATGGAAACCCAAAATTTTTGTATCTCGGGTTAGTAAAGAGCTACGACTTTGGGAATAGTTTCGTTGGATTCAGAACGTCGAAACTTGAAGATAAAACCGTTGGATTTTTAAAGCGTAGTACTTATAGAAGCCGAGATACAGACTTCCAACCTTTGGGTTTTTGGTGCACATATATGGAAACCAAAAGTTTGTATCTCGGTTAGTAAAAGAGCTACGACTTTGGGAATAGTCTCGTTGGATTCAGGCACGTCGAAACTAAGATAAAACCGTTGAATTTTTAAAGCTAGAGTACTTTATAGAAGCCGAAATACAGACTTCCAACCTTTGGTTTTTGGTGCACATATATGGAAACCAAAAGTTTGTATCTCGGTTAGTAAAAGAGCTACGACTTTGGGAATAGTCTCGTTGGATTCAGAACGTCGAAACCAAGACAAAACCGTTGGATCTTTAAAGCTTAGGTACTTATAGAAGCCGAGATATAGACTTCCAAACTTTTGGTTTTTGGGTGCACATATATGGAAACCAAAAGTTTGTATCTCGGTTAGTAAAAGAGCTTCGACTTTGGGAATAGTCTCGTTGGATTCAGAACAACGAAACTAAGACAAAACCGTTGGATTTTTAAAGCTGAGTACTTATAGAAGCCGAGATACAGACTTCCAACCTTTGGGTTTTTTGGGTGCACATATATGGAAACCAAAAGTTTGTATCTCGGTTAGTAAAAGAGCTACGACTTTGGGAATAGTCTCGTTGTATTTCAGAAACGTCAAAACTAAGATAAAACCGGGTTGAATTTTTAAAGCTGGAGTACTTATAGAAGCCGAGATACAGACTTCCAACCTTTGGGTTTTTTGGTACACATATATGGAAACCAAAAGTTTGTATCTCGGTTAGTAAAAGAGCTACGACTTTGGGAATAGTCTCGTTGGATTCAGAACGTCGAAACTAAGATAAAACCGTTGGATCTTTAAAGCTATGTACTTATAGAAGCCGAGATATAGACTTCCAAACTTTTGGTTTTTGGTGCAGCATATATGGAAACCAAAAGTTTGTATCTGCGGTTAGTAAAAAGAGCTACGACTTTGAGAATAGTCTCGTTGGATTCAGAACAACGAAACTAAGACAAAACCGTTGGATTTTTAAAGCTAGTACTTATAGAAGCCGAGATACAGACTTCCAACCTTTGGGTTTTTGGTGCACATATATGGAAACCAAAAGTTTGTATCTCGGTTAGTAAAAGAGCTACGACTTTGGGAATAGTCTCGTTGTATTCAGAACGTCAAAACTAAAATAAAACCGTTGAATTTTTAAAGCTAGTACTTATAGAAGCCGAGATACAGACTTCCAACCTTTGGGTTTTTGGTACACATATATGGAAACCAAAAGTTTGTATCTCGGTTAGTAAAAGAGCTACGACTTTGGGAATAGTCTCGTTGGATTCAGAACGTCGAAACTAAGACAAAACCGCTGGATTTTTAAAGCTAGTACTTATAGAAGCCGAGATATAGACTTCCAAACTTTTGGTTTTTGGTGCACATATATGGAAACCAAAAGTTTGTATCTCGGTTAGTAAAAGAGCTACGACTTTGGGAATAGTCTCGTTGGATTCAGAACAACGAAACTAAGACAAAACCGTTGGATTTTTAAAGCTAGTACTTATAGAAGCCGAGATATAGACTTCCAAACTTTTGGTTTTTGGTGCACATATATGGAAACCAAAAGTTTGTATCTCGATTAGTAAAAGAGCTACGATTTTGGGAATAGTGTCGTTCGATTCAGAACGTCGAAACTAAGACAAAACCGTTGGATTTTTAAAGCTAGTACTTATAGAAGCCGAGATATAGACTTCCAAACTTTTGGTTTTTGGTGCACATATATGGAAACCAAAAGTTTGTATCTCGGTTAGTAAAAGAGCTACGACTTTGGGAATAGTCTCGTTGGATTCAGAACGTCGAAACTAAGACAAAATTGTTGGATTTTTAAAGCTAGTACTTATAGAAGCCGAGATATAGACTTCCAAACTTTTGGTTTTTGGTGCACATATATGAAAACCAAAAGTTTGTATCTCGGTTAGTAAAAGAGCTACGACTTTGGGAATAGTCTCGTTGGATTCAGAACAACGAAACTAAGACAAAACCGTTGGATTTTTAAAGCTAGTACTTATAGAAGCCGAGATACAGACTTCCAACCTTTGGGTTTTTGGTGCACATATATGGAAACCAAAAGTTTGTATCTCGGTTAGTAAAAGAGCTACGACTTTAAGAATAGTCTCGTTGGATTCAGAACAACGAAACTAAGACAAAACCGTTGGATTTTTAAAGCTAGTACTTATAGAAGCCGAGATACAGACTTCCAACCTTTGGGTTTTTGGTGCACATATATGGAAACCAAAAGTTTGTATCTCGGTTAGTAAAAGAGCTACGACTTTGGGAATAGTCTCGTTGGATTCAGAACAACGAAACTAAGACAAAACCGTTGGATTTTTAAAGCTAGTACTTATAGAAGCCGAGATACAGACTTCCAACCTTTGGGTTTTTGGTGCACATATATGGAAACCAAAAGTTTGTATCTCGGTTAGTAAAAGAGCTACGACTTTAAGAATAGTCTCGTTGGATTCAGAACAACGAAACTAAGACAAAACCGTTGGATTTTTAAAGCTAGTACTTATAGAAGCCGAGATATAGACTTCCAAACTTTTGGTTTTTGGTGCACATATATGGAAACCAAAAGTTTGTATCTCAGTTAGTAAAAGAGCTACGACTTTGGGAATAGTCTCGTTGGATTCAGAACGTCGAAACTAAGATAAAACCGTTGAATTTTTAAAGCTAGTACTTATAGAAGCCGAGATACAGACTTCCAACCTTTGGGTTTTTGGTGCACATATATGGAAACCAAAAGTTTGTATCTCGGTTAGTAAAAGAGCTATGACTTTGGGAATAGTCTCGTTGGATTCAGAACGTCGAAACTAAGACAAAACCGTTGGATTTTTAAAGCTAGTACTTATAGAAGCCGAGATATAGACTTCCAAACTTTTGGTTTTTGGTGCACATATATGGAAACCAAAAGTTTGTATCTCGATTAGTAAAAGAGCTACGACTTTGGGAATAGTCTCGTTCGATTCAGAACGTCGAAACTAAGACAAAACCGTTGGATTTTTAAAGCTAGTACTTATAGAAGCCGAGATATAGACTTCCAAACTTTTGGTTTTTGGTGCACATATATGGAAACCAAAAGTTTGTACCTCGATTAGTAAAAGAGCTACGACTTTGGGAATAGTCTCGTTCGATTTAGAACGTCAAAACTAAGACAAAACCGTTGAATTTTTAAAGCTAGTACTTATAGAAGCCGAGATATAGACTTCCAAACTTTTGGTTTTTGGTGCACATATATGGAAACCAAAAGTTTGTATCTCGGTTAGTAAAAAAGCTACGACTTTGAGAATAGTCTCGTTGGATTCAGAACGTCAAAACTAAGACAAAACCGTTGGATCTTTAAAGCTAGTACTTATAGAAGCCGAGATATAGACTTCCAAACTTTTGGTTTTTGGTGCACATATATGGAAACCAAAAGTTTGTATCTCGGTTAGTAAAAGAGCTACGACTTTGGGAATAGTCTCGTTGGATTCAGAACAACGAAACTAAGACAAAACCGTTGGATGTTTAAAGCTAGTACTTATAGAAGCCGAAATACAGACTTCCAACCTTTGGGTTTTTGGTGCACATATATGGAAACCAAAAGTTTGTATCTCGGTTAGTAAAAGAGCTACGACTTTGGGAATAGTCTCGTTGGATTCAGAACGTCGAAACCAAGACAAAACCGTTGGATCTTTAAAGCTAGTACTTATAGAAGCCGAGATATAGACTTCCAAACTTTTGGTTTTTGGTGCACATATATGGAAACCAAAAGTTTGTATCTCGGTTAGTAAAAGAGCTTCGACTTTGGGAATAGTCTCGTTGGATTCAGAACAACGAAACTAAGACAAAACCGTTGGATTTTTAAAGCTAGTACTTATAGAAGCCGAGATACAGACTTCCAACCTTTGGGTTTTTGGTACACATATATGGAAACCAAAAGTTTGTATCTCGGTTAGTAAAAGAGCTACGACTTTGGGAATAGTCTCGTTGGATTCAGAACGTGGAAACTAAGACAAAACCGTTGGATTTTTAAAGCTAGTACTTATAGAAGCCGAGATATAGACTTCCAAACTTTTGGTTTTTGGTGCACATTTATGGAAACCAAAAGTTTGTATCTCGGTTAGTAAAAGAGCTACGACTTTGAGAATAGTTTCGTTGGATTCATAACGTCAAAACTAAGATAAAACCGTTGGATTTTTAAAGCTAGTACTTATAGAAGCCGAGATACAGACTTCCAACCTTTGGGTTTTTGGTACACATATATGGAAACCAAAAGTTTGTATCTCGGTTAGTAAAAGAGCTACGACTTTGGGAATAGTCTCGTTGGATTCAGAACGTCGAAACTAAGACAAAACCGTTGGATTTTTAAAGCTAGTACTTACAGAAGCCGAGATATAGACTTCCAAACTTTTGGTTTTTGGTGCACATATATGGAAACCAAAATTTTGTATCTCGGTTAGTAAAAGAGCTACGACTTTGGGAATAGTTTCGTTGGATTCAGAACGTCGAAACTAAGATAAAACCGTTGGATTTTTAAAGCTAGTACTTATAGAAGCCGAGATACAGACTTCCAACCTTTGGGTTTTTGGTGCACATATATGGAAACCAAAAGTTTGTATCTCGGTTAGTAAAAGAGCTACGACTTTGGGAATAGTCTCGTTGGATTCAGAACGTCGAAACTAAGATAAAACCGTTGAATTTTTAAAGCTAGTACTTATAGAAGCCGAAATACAGACTTCCAACCTTTGGGTTTTTGGTGCACATATATGGAAACCAAAAGTTTGTATCTCGGTTAGTAAAAGAGCTACGACTTTGGGAATAGTCTCGTTGGATTCAGAACGTCGAAACCAAGACAAAACCGTTGGATCTTTAAAGCTAGTACTTATAGAAGCCGAGATATAGACTTCCAAACTTTTGGTTTTTGGTGCACATATATGGAAACCAAAAGTTTGTATCTCGGTTAGTAAAAGAGCTTCGACTTTGGGAATAGTCTCGTTGGATTCAGAACAACGAAACTAAGACAAAACCGTTGGATTTTTAAAGCTAGTACTTATAGAAGCCGAGATACAGACTTCCAACCTTTGGGTTTTTGGTGCACATATATGGAAACCAAAAGTTTGTATCTCGGTTAGTAAAAGAGCTACGACTTTGGGAATAGTCTCGTTGTATTCAGAACGTCAAAACTAAGATAAAACCGTTGAATTTTTAAAGCTAGTACTTATAGAAGCCGAGATACAGACTTCCAACCTTTGGGTTTTTGGTACACATATATGGAAACCAAAAGTTTGTATCTCGGTTAGTAAAAGAGCTACGACTTTGGGAATAGTCTCGTTGGATTCAGAACGTCGAAACTAAGACAAAACCGTTGGATCTTTAAAGCTAGTACTTATAGAAGCCGAGATATAGACTTCCAAACTTTTGGTTTTTGGTGCACATATATGGAAACCAAAAGTTTGTATCTCGGTTAGTAAAAGAGCTACGACTTTGAGAATAGTCTCGTTGGATTCAGAACAACGAAACTAAGACAAAACCGTTGGATTTTTAAAGCTAGTACTTATAGAAGCCGAGATACAGACTTCCAACCTTTGGGTTTTTGGTGCACATATATGGAAACCAAAAGTTTGTATCTCGGTTAGTAAAAGAGCTACGACTTTGGGAATAGTCTCGTTGTATTCAGAACGTCAAAACTAAAATAAAACCGTTGAATTTTTAAAGCTAGTACTTATAGAAGCCGAGATACAGACTTCCAACCTTTGGGTTTTTGGTACACATATATGGAAACCAAAAGTTTGTATCTCGGTTAGTAAAAGAGCTACGACTTTGGGAATAGTCTCGTTGGATTCAGAACGTCGAAACTAAGACAAAACCGCTGGATTTTTAAAGCTAGTACTTATAGAAGCCGAGATATAGACTTCCAAACTTTTGGTTTTTGGTGCACATATATGGAAACCAAAAGTTTGTATCTCGGTTAGTAAAAGAGCTACGACTTTGGGAATAGTCTCGTTGGATTCAGAACAACGAAACTAAGACAAAACCGTTGGACTTTTAAAGCTAGTACTTATAGAAGCCGAGATATAGACTTCCAAACTTTTGGTTTTTGGTGCACATATATGGAAACCAAAAGTTTGTATCTCGGTTAGTAAAAGAGCTACGACTTTGGGAATAGTCTCGTTGGATTCAGAACAACGAAACTAAGACAAAACCGTTGGATTTTTAAAGCTAGTACTTATAGAAGCCGAGATACAGACTTCCAACCTTTGGGTTTTTGGTGCACATATATGGAAACCAAAAGTTTGTATCTCGGTTAGTAAAAGAGCTACGACTTTAAGAATAGTCTCGTTGGATTCAGAACAACGAAACTAAGACAAAACCGTTGGATTTTTAAAGCTAGTACTTATAGAAGCCGAGATACAGACTTCCAACCTTTGGGTTTTTGGTGCACATATATGGAAACCAAAAGTTTGTATCTCGGTTAGTAAAAGAGCTACGACTTTGGGAATAGTCTCGTTGGATTCAGAACAACGAAACTAAGACAAAACCGTTGGATTTTTAAAGCTAGTACTTATAGAAGCCGAGATATAGACTTCCAAACTTTTGGTTTTTGGTGCACATATATGGAAACCAAAAGTTTGTATCTCGGTTAGTAAAAGAGCTACGACTTTGGGAATAGTCTCGTTGGATTCAGAACAACGAAACTAAGACAAAACCGTTGGATTTTTAAAGCTAGTACTTATAGAAGCCGAGATACAGACTTCCAACCTTTGGGTTTTTGGTGCACATATATGGAAACCAAAAGTTTGTATCTCGGTTAGTAAAAGAGCTACGACTTTAAGAATAGTCTCGTTGGATTCAGAACAACGAAACTAAGACAAAACCGTTGGATTTTTAAAGCTAGTACTTATAGAAGCCGAGATATAGACTTCCAAACTTTTGGTTTTTGGTGCACATATATGGAAACCAAAAGTTTGTATCTCAGTTAGTAAAAGAGCTACGACTTTGGGAATAGTCTCGTTGGATTCAGAACGTCGAAACTAAGATAAAACCGTTGAATTTTTAAAGCTAGTACTTATAGAAGCCGAGATACAGACTTCCAACCTTTGGGTTTTTGGTGCACATATATGGAAACCAAAAGTTTGTATCTCGGTTAGTAAAAGAGCTACGACTTTGGGAATAGTCTCGTTGGATTCAGAACGTCGAAACTAAGACAAAACCGTTGGATTTTTAAAGCTAGTACTTATAGAAGCCGAGATATAGACTTCCAAACTTTTGGTTTTTGGTGCACATATATGGAAACCAAAAGTTTGTACCTCGATTAGTAAAAGAGCTACGACTTTGGGAATAGTCTCGTTGGATTCAGAACGTCGAAACTAAGATAAAACCGTTGAATTTTTAAAGCTAGTACTTATAGAAGCCGAGATATAGACTTCCAAACTTTTGGTTTTTGGTGCACATATATGGAAACCAAAAGTTTGTACCTCGATTAGTAAAAGAGCTACGACTTTGGGAATAGTCTCGTTCGATTTAGAACGTCAAAACTAAGACAAAACCGTTGAATTTTTAAAGCTAGTACTTATAGAAGCCGAGATATAGACTTCCAAACTTTTGGTTTTTGGTGCACATATATGGAAACCAAAAGTTTGTATCTCGATTAGTAAAAGAGCTACGACTTTGGGAATAGTCTCGTTCGATTTAGAACGTCAAAACTAAGACAAAACCGTTGAATTTTTAAAGCTAGTACTTATAGAAGCCGAGATATAGACTTCCAAACTTTTGGTTTTTGGTGCACATATATGGAAACCAAAAGTTTGTATCTCGGTTAGTAAAAGAGCTACGACTTTGGGAATAGTTTCGTTGGATTCAGAACGTCGAAGCTAAGACAAAACCGTTGGATTTTTAAAGCTAGTACTTATAGAAGCCGAGATATAGACTTCCAAACTTTTGGTTTTTGGTGCACATATATGGAAACCAAAATTTTGTATCTCGGTTAGTAAAAGAGCTACGACTTTGGGAATAGTTTCGTTGGATTCAGAACGTCGAAACTAAGATAAAACCGTTGGATTTTTAAAGCTAGTACTTATAGAAGCCGAGATACAGACTTCCAACCTTTGGGTTTTTGGTGCACATATATGGAAACCAAAAGTTTGTATCTCGGTTAGTAAAAGAGCTACGACTTTGGGAATAGTCTCGTTGGATTCAGAACGTCAAAACTAAGACAAAACCGCTGGATTTTTAAAGCTAGTACTTATAGAAGCCGAGATATAGACTTCCAAACTTTTGGTTTTTGGTGCACATATATGGAAACCAAAAGTTTGTATCTCGGTTAGTAAAAGAGCTACAACTTTAGGAATAGTCTCGTTGGATTCAGAACAACGAAACTAAGACAAAACCGTTGGATTTTTAAAGCTAGTACTTATAGAAGCCGAGATATAGACTTCCAAACTTTTGGTTTTTGGTGCACATATATGGAAACCAAAAGTTTGTATCTCGGTTAGTAAAAAAGCTAGGACTTTGGGAATAGTCTCGTTGGATTCAGAACGTCGAAACTAAGACAAAACCGTTGGATTTTTAAAGCTAGTACTTATAGAAGCCGAGATATAGACTTCCAAACTTTTGGTTTTTGGTGCACATATATGGAAACCAAAAGTTTGTATCTCGGTTAGTAAAAGAGCTACGACTTTGGGAATAGTCTCGTTGGATTCAGAACAACGAAACTAAGACAAAACCGTTGGATTTTTAAAGCTAGTACTTATAGAAGCCGAGATACAGACTTCCAACCTTTGGGTTTTTGGTGCACATATATGGAAACCAAAAGTTGTATCTCGGTTAGTAAAAGAGCTACGACTTTAAGAATAGTCTCGTTGGATTCAGAACAACGAAACTAAGACAAAACCGTTGGATTTTTAAAGCTAGTACTTATAGAAGCCGAGATACAGACTTCCAACCTTTGGGTTTTTGGTGCACATATATGGAAACCAAAAGTTTGTATCTCGGTTAGTAAAAGAGCTACGACTTTGGGAATAGTCTCGTTGGATTCAGAACAACGAAACTAAGACAAAACCGTTGGATTTTTAAAGCTAGTACTTATAGAAGCCGAGATATAGACTTCCAAACTTTTGGTTTTTGGTGCACATATATGGAAACCAAAAGTTTGTATCTCGGTTAGTAAAAGAGCTACGACTTTGGGAATAGTCTCGTTGGATTCAGAACAACGAAACTAAGACAAAACCGTTGGATTTTTAAAGCTAGTACTTATAGAAGCCGAGATACAGACTTCCAACCTTTGGGTTTTTGGTGCACATATATGGAAACCAAAAGTTTGTATCTCAATTAGTAAAAAAGCTACGACTTTAAGAATAGTCTCGTTGGATTCAGAACAACGAAACTAAGACAAAACCGTTGGATTTTTAAAGCTAGTACTTATAGAAGCCGAGATATAGACTTCCAAACTTTTGGTTTTTGGTGCACATATATGGAAACCAAAAGTTTGTATCTCGATTAGTAAAAGAGCTACAACTTTGGGAATAGTCTCGTTCGATTCAGAACGTCGAAACTAAGACAAAACCGTTGGATTTTTAAAGCTAGTACTTATAGAAGCCGAGATATAGACTTCCAAACTTTTGGTTTTTGGTGCACATATATGGAAACCAAAAGTTTGTACCTCGATTAGTAAAAGAGCTACGACTTTGGGAATAGTCTCGTTCGATTAAGAACGTCAAAACTAAGACAAAACCGTTGAATTTTTAAAGCTAGTACTTATAGAAGCCGAGATATAGACTTCCAAACTTTTGGTTTTTGGTGCACATATATGAAAACCAAAAGTTTGTATCTCGGTTAGTAAAAGAGCTACGACTTTGGGAATAGTCTCGTTGGATTCAGAACAACGAAACTAAGACAAAACCGTTGGATTTTTAAAGCTAGTACTTATAGAAGCCGAGATATAGACTTCCAAACTTTTGGTTTTTGGTGCACATATATGGAAACCAAAAGTTTGTATCTCGGTTAGTAAAAGAGCTACGACTTTGAGAATAGTTTCGTTGGATTCAGAACGTCAAAACTAAGATAAAACCGTTGGATTTTTAAAGCTAGTACTTATAGAAGCCGAGATACAGACTTCCAACCTTTGGGTTTTTGGTGCACATATATGGAAACCAAAAGTTTGTATCTCGGTTAGTAAAAGAGCTACGACTTTGGGAATAGTCTCGTTGGATTCAGAACGTCGAAACTAAGATAAAACCGTTGAATTTTTAAAGCTAGTACTTATAGAAGCCGAGATACAGACTTTCAACCTTTGGGTTTTTGGTACACATATATGGAAACCAAAAGTTTGTATCTCGGTTAGTAAAAGAGCTACGACTTTGGGAATAGTCTCGTTGGATTCAGAACGTCGAAACTAAGACAAAACCGTTGGATTTTTAAAGCTAGTACTTATAGAAGCCGAGATATAGACTTCCAAACTTTTGGTTTTTGGTGCACATATATGGAAACCAAAAGTTTGTATCTCGATTAGTAAAAGAGCTACGACTTTGGGAATAGTCTCGTTCGATTTAGAACGTCAAAACTAAGACAAAACCGTTGAATTTTTAAAGCTAGTACTTATAGAAGCCGAGATATAGACTTCCAAACTTTTGGTTTTTGGTGCACATATATGAAAACCAAAAGTTTGTATCTCGGTTAGTAAAAGAGCTACGACTTTGGGAATAGTCTCGTTGGATTCAGAACAACGAAACTAAGACAAAACCGTTGGATTTTTAAAGCTAGTACTTATAGAAGCCGAGATATAGACTTCCAAACTTTTGGTTTTTGGTGCACATATATGGAAACCAAAAGTTTGTATCTCGGTTAGTAAAAGAGCTACGACTTTGAGAATAGTTTCGTTGGATTCAGAACGTCAAAACTAAGATAAAACCGTTGGATTTTTAAAGCTAGTACTTATAGAAGCCGAGATACAGACTTCCAACCTTTGGGTTTTTGGTGCACATATATGGAAACCAAAAGTTTGTATCTCGGTTAGTAAAAGAGCTACGACTTTGGGAATAGTCTCGTTGGATTCAGAACGTCGAAACTAAGATAAAACCGTTGAATTTTTAAAGCTAGTACTTATAGAAGCCGAGATACAGACTTTCAACCTTTGGGTTTTTGGTACACATATATGGAAACCAAAAGTTTGTATCTCGGTTAGTAAAAGAGCTACGACTTTGGGAATAGTCTCGTTGGATTCAGAACGTCGAAACTAAGACAAAACCGTTGGATTTTTAAAGCTAGTACTTATAGAAGCCGAGATATAGACTTCCAAACTTTTGGTTTTTGGTGCACATATATGGAAACCAAAAGTTTGTATCTCGATTAGTAAAAGAGCTACGACTTTGGGAATAGTCTCGTTCGATTTAGAACGTCAAAACTAAGACAAAACCGTTGAATTTTTAAAGCTAGTACTTATAGAAGCCGAGATATAGACTTCCAAACTTTTGGTTTTTGGTGCACATATATGGAAACCAAAAGTTTGTATCTCGGTTAGTAAAAGAGCTACGACTTTGAGAATAGTTTCGTTGGATTCAGAACGTCAAAACTAAGATAAAACCGTTGGATTTTTAAAGCTAGTACTTATAGAAGCCGAGATACAGACTTCCAACCTTTGGGTTTTTGGTACACATATATGGAAACCAAAAGTTTGTATCTCGGTTAGTAAAAGAGCTACGACTTTGGGAATAGTCTCGTTGGATTTAGAACGTCGAAACTAAGACAAAACCGTTGGATTTTTAAAGCTAGTACTTATAGAAGCCGAGATATAGACTTCCAAACTTTTGGTTTTTGGTGCACATATATGGAAACCAAAATTTTGTATCTCGGTTAGTAAAAGAGCTACGACTTTGGGAATAGTTTCGTTGGATTCAGAACGTCGAAACTAAGATAAAACCGTTGGATTTTTAAAGCGAGTACTTATAGAAGCCGAGATACAGACTTCCAACCTTTGGGTTTTTGGTGCACATATATGGAAACCAAAAGTTTGTATCTCGGTTAGTAAAAGAGCTACGACTTTGGGAATAGTCTCGTTGGATTCAGAACGTCGAAACTAAGATAAAACCGTTGAATTTTTAAAGCTAGTACTTATAGAAGCCGAAATACAGACTTCCAACCTTTGGGTTTTTGGTGCACATATATGGAAACCAAAAGTTTGTATCTCGGTTAGTAAAAGAGCTACGACTTTGGGAATAGTCTCGTTGGATTCAGAACGTCGAAACTAAGACAAAACCGTTGGATCTTTAAAGCTAGTACTTATAGAAGCCGAGATATAGACTTCCAAACTTTTGGTTTTTGGTGCACATATATGGAAACCAAAAGTTTGTATCTCGGTTAGTAAAAGAGCTTCGACTTTGGGAATAGTCTCGTTGGATTCAGAACAACGAAACTAAGACAAAACCGTTGGATTTTTAAAGCTAGTACTTATAGAAGCCGAGATACAGACTTCCAACCTTTGGGTTTTTGGTGCACATATATGGAAACCAAAAGTTTGTATCTCGGTTAGTAAAAGAGCTACGACTTTGGGAATAGTCTCGTTGTATTCAGAACGTCAAAACTAAAATAAAACCGTTGAATTTTTAAAGCTAGTACTTATAGAAGCCGAGATACAGACTTCCAACCTTTGGGTTTTTGGTACACATATATGGAAACCAAAAGTTTGTATCTCAATTAGTAAAAGAGCTACGACTTTGGGAATAGTCTCGTTGGATTCAGAACGTCGAAACTAAGACAAAACCGTTGGATCTTTAAAGCTAGTACTTATAGAAGCCGAGATATAGACTTCCAAACTTTTGGTTTTTGGTGCACATATATGGAAACCAAAAGTTTGTATCTCGGTTAGTAAAAGAGCTACGACTTTGGGAATAGTCTCGTTGGATTCAGAACAACGAAACTAAGACAAAACCGTTGGATTTTTAAAGCTAGTACTTATAGAAGCCGAGATACAGACTTCCAACCTTTGGGTTTTTGGTGCACATATATGGAAACCAAAAGTTTGTATCTCGGTTAGTAAAAGAGCTACGACTTTGGGAATAGTCTCGTTGTATTCAGAACGTCAAAACTAAAATAAAACCGTTGAATTTTTAAAGCTAGTACTTATAGAAGCCGAGATACAGACTTCCAACCTTTGGGTTTTTGGTACACATATTTGGAAACCAAAAGTTTGTATCTCGGTTAGTAAAAGAGCTACGACTTTGGGAATAGTCTCGTTGGATTCAGAACGTCGAAACTAAGACAAAACCGCTGGATTTTTAAAGCTAGTACTTATAGAAGCCGAGATATAGACTTCCAAACTTTTGGTTTTTGGTGCACATATATGGAAACCAAAAGTTTGTATCTCGGTTAGTAAAAGAGCTACGACTTTGGGAATAGTCTCGTTGGATTCAGAACAACGAAACTAAGACAAAACCGTTGGATTTTTAAAGCTAGTGCTTATAGAAGCCGAGATATAGACTTCCAAACTTTTGGTTTTTGGTGCACATATATGGAAACCAAAAGTTTGTATCTCGATTAGTAAAAGAGCTACGATTTTGGGAATAGTGTCGTTCGATTCAGAACGTCGAAACTAAGACAAAACCGTTGGATTTTTAAAGCTAGTACTTATAGAAGCCGAGATATAGACTTCCAAACTTTTGGTTTTTGGTGCACATATATGGAAACCAAAAGTTTGTATCTCGGTTAGTAAAAGAGCTACGACTTTGGGAATAGTCTCGTTGGATTCAGAACGTCGAAACTAAGACAAAATTGTTGGATTTTTAAAGCTAGTACTTATAGAAGCCGAGATATAGACTTCCAAACTTTTGGTTTTTGGTGCACATATATGGAAACCAAAAGTTTGTATCTCGGTTAGTAAAAGAGCTACGACTTTGGGAATAGTCTCGTTGGATTCAGAACAACGAAACTAAGACAAAACCGTTGGATTTTTAAAGCTAGTACTTATAGAAGCCGAGATACAGACTTCCAACCTTTGGGTTTTTGGTGCACATATATGGAAACCAAAAGTTTGTATCTCGGTTAGTAAAAGAGCTACGACTTTAAGAATAGTCTCGTTGGATTCAGAACAACGAAACTAAGACAAAACCGTTGGATTTTTAAAGCTAGTACTTATAGAAGCCGAGATATAGACTTCCAAACTTTTGGTTTTTGGTGCACATATATGGAAACCAAAAGTTTGTATCTCGGTTAGTAAAAGAGCTACGACTTTGGGAATAGTCTCGTTGGATTCAGAACAACAAAACTAAGACAAAACCGTTGGATTTTTAAAGCTAGTACTTATAGAAGCCGAGATACAGACTTCCAACCTTTGGGTTTTTGGTGCACATATATGGAAACCAAAAGTTTGTATCTCGGTGAGTAAAAGAGCTACGACTTTGGGAATAGTCTCGTTGGATTCAGAACAACGAAACTAAGACAAAACCGTTGGATTTTTAAAGCTAGTACTTATAGAAGCCGAGATACAGACTTCCAACCTTTGGGTTTTTGGTGCACATATATGGAAACCAAAAGTTTGTATCTCGGTTAGTAAAAGAGCTACGACTTTAAGAATAGTCTCGTTGGATTCAGAACAACGAAACTAAGACAAAACCGTTGGATTTTTAAAGCTAGTACTTATAGAAGCCGAGATATAGACTTCCAAACTTTTGGTTTTTGGTGCACATATATGGAAACCAAAAGTTTGTATCTCGGTTAGTAAAAGAGCTACGACTTTGGGAATAGTCTCGTTGGATTCAGAACAACGAAACTAAGACAAAACCGTTGGATTTTTAAAGCTAGTACTTATAGAAGCCGAGATACAGACTTCCAACCTTTGGGTTTTTGGTGCACATATATGGAAACCAAAAGTTTGTATCTCGGTTAGTAAAAGAGCTACGACTTTAAGAATAGTCTCGTTGGATTTAGAACAACGAAACTAAGACAAAACCGTTGGATTTTTAAAGCTAGTACTTATAGAAGCCGAGATACAGACTTCCAACCTTTGGGTTTTTGGTGCACATATATGGAAACCAAAAGTTTGTATCTCAATTAGTAAAAGAGCTACGACTTTGGGAATAGTCTCGTTGGATTCAGAACAACGAAACTAAGACAAAACCGTTGGATTTTTAAAGCTAGTACTTATAGAAGCCGAGATATAGACTTCCAAACTTTTGGTTTTTGGTGCACATATATGGAAACCAAAAGTTTGTATCTCGGTTAGTAAAAGAGCTACGACTTTGGGAATAGTCTCGTTGGATTCAGAACGTCGAAACTAAGATAAAACCGTTGAATTTTTAAAGCTAGTACTTATAGAAGCCGAAATACAGACTTCCAACCTTTGGGTTTTTGGTGCACATATATGGAAACCAAAAGTTTGTATCTCGGTTAGTAAAAGAGCTACGACTTTGGGAATAGTCTCGTTGGATTCAGAACGTCGAAACTAAGACAAAACCGTTGGATTTTTAAAGCTAGTACTTATAGAAGCCGAGATATAGACTTCCAAACTTTTGGTTTTTGGTGCACATATATGGAAACCAAAAGTTTGTATCTCGATTAGTAAAAGAGCTACGACTTTGGGAATAGTCTCGTTCGATTTAGAACGTCAAAACTAAGACAAAACCGTTGAATTTTTAAAGCTAGTACTTATAGAAGCCGAGATATAGACTTCCAAACTTTTGGTTTTTGGTGCACATATATGGAAACCAAAAGTTTGTATCTCGGTTAGTAAAAAAGCTACGACTTTGGGAATAGTTTCGTTGGATTCAGAACGTCGAAGCTAAGAAAAAACCGTTGGATTTTTAAAGCTAGTACTTATAGAAGCCGAGATATAGACTTCCAAACTTTTGGTTTTTGGTGCACATATATGGAAACCAAAATTTTGTATCTCGGTTAGTAAAAGAGCTACGACTTTGGGAATAGTTTCGTTAGATTCAGAACGTCGAAACTAAGATAAAACCGTTGGATTTTTAAAGCTAGTACTTATAGAAGCCGAGATACAGACTTCCAACCTTTGGGTTTTTGGTGCACATATATGGAAACCAAAAGTTTGTATCTCGGTTAGTAAAAGAGCTACGACTTTGGGAATAGTCTCGTTGGATTCAGAACAACGAAACTAAGACAAAACCGTTGGATTTTTAAAGCTAGTACTTATAGAAGCCGAGATATAGACTTCCAAACTTTTGGTTTTTGGTGCACATATATGGAAACCAAAAGTTTGTATCTCGGTTAGTAAAAAAGCTAGGACTTTGGGAATAGTCTCGTTGGATTCAGAACGTCGAAACTAAGACAAAACCGTTGGATTTTTAAAGCTAGTACTTATAGAAGCCGAGATATAGACTTCCAAACTTTTGGTTTTTGGTGCACATATATGGAAACCAAAAGTTTGTATCTCGGTTAGTAAAAGAGCTACGACTTTGGGAATAGTCTCGTTGGATTCAGAACAACGAAACTAAGACAAAACCGTTGGATTTTTAAAGCTAGTACTTATAGAAGCCGAGATACAGACTTCCAACCTTTGGGTTTTTGGTGCACATATATGGAAACCAAAAGTTTGTATCTCGGTTAGTAAAAGAGCTACGACTTTAAGAATAGTCTCGTTGGATTCAGAACAACGAAACTAAGACAAAACCGTTGGATTTTTAAAGCTAGTACTTATAGAAGCCGAGATACAGACTTCCAACCTTTGGGTTTTTGGTGCACATATATGGAAACCAAAAGTTTGTATCTCGGTTAGTAAAAGAGCTACGACTTTGGGAATAGTCTCGTTGGATTCAGAACAACGAAACTAAGACAAAACCGTTGGATTTTTAAAGCTAGTACTTATAGAAGCCGAGATATAGACTTCCAAACTTTTGGTTTTTGGTGCACATATATGGAAACCAAAAGTTTGTATCTCGGTTAGTAAAAGAGCTACGACTTTGGGAATAGTCTCGTTGGATTCAGAACAACGAAACTAAGACAAAACCGTTGGATTTTTAAAGCTAGTACTTATAGAAGCCGAGATACAGACTTCCAACCTTTGGGTTTTTGGTGCACATATATGGAAACCAAAAGTTTGTATCTCAATTAGTAAAAAAGCTACGACTTTAAGAATAGTCTCGTTGGATTCAGAACAACGAAACTAAGACAAAACCGTTGGATTTTTAAAGCTAGTACTTATAGAAGCCGAGATATAGACTTCCAAACTTTTGGTTTTTGGTGCACATATATGGAAACCAAAAGTTTGTATCTCGGTTAGTAAAAGAGCTACGACTTTGGGAATAGTCTCGTTGGATTCAGAACGTCGAAACTAAGATAAAACCGTTGAATTTTTAAAGCTAGTACTTATAGAAGCCGAGATACAGACTTCCAACCTTTGGGTTTTTGGTGCACATATATGGAAACCAAAAGTTTGTATCTCGGTTAGTAAAAGAGCTACGACTTTGGGAATAGTCTCGTTGGATTCAGAACGTCGAAACTAAGACAAAACCGTTGGATTTTTAAAGCTAGTACTTATAGAAGCCGAGATATAGACTTCCAAACTTTTGGTTTTTGGTGCACATATATGGAAACCAAAAGTTTGTATCTCGATTAGTAAAAGAGCTACAACTTTGGGAATAGTCTCGTTCGATTCAGAACGTCGAAACTAAGACAAAACCGTTGGATTTTTAAAGCTAGTACTTATAGAAGCCGAGATATAGACTTCCAAACTTTTGGTTTTTGGTGCACATATATGGAAACCAAAAGTTTGTACCTCGATTAGTAAAAGAGCTACGACTTTGGGAATAGTCTCGTTCGATTTAGAACGTCAAAACTAAGACAAAACCGTTGAATTTTTAAAGCTAGTACTTATAGAAGCCGAGATATAGACTTCCAAACTTTTGGTTTTTGGTGCACATATATGGAAACCAAAAGTTTGTATCTCGGTTAGTAAAAAAGCTACGACTTTGGGAATAGTCTCGTTGGATTCAGAACGTCAAAACTAAGACAAAACCGTTGGATCTTTAAAGCTAGTACTTATAGAAGCCGAGATATAGACTTCCAAACTTTTGGTTTTTGGTGCACATATATGGAAACCAAAAGTTTGTATCTCGGTTAGTAAAAGAGCTACGACTTTGGGAATAGTCTCGTTGGATTCAGAACAACGAAACTAAGACAAAACCGTTGGATTTTTAAAGCTAGTACTTATAGAAGCCGAGATATAGACTTCCAAACTTTTGGTTTTTGGTGCACATATATGGAAACCAAAAGTTTGTATCTCGGTTAGTAAAAGAGCTACGACTTTGAGAATAGTTTCGTTGGATTCAGAACGTCAAAACTAAGATAAAACCGTTGGATTTTTAAAGCTAGTACTTATAGAAGCCGAGATACAGACTTCCAACCTTTGGGTTTTTGGTGCACATATATGGAAACCAAAAGTTTGTATCTCGGTTAGTAAAAGAGCTACGACTTTGGGAATAGTCTCGTTGGATTCAGAACGTCGAAACTAAGATAAAACCGTTGAATTTTTAAAGCTAGTACTTATAGAAGCCGAGATACAGACTTTCAACCTTTGGGTTTTTGGTACACATATATGGAAACCAAAAGTTTGTATCTCGGTTAGTAAAAGAGCTACGACTTTGGGAATAGTCTCGTTGGATTCAGAACGTCGAAACTAAGACAAAACCGTTGGATTTTTAAAGCTAGTACTTATAGAAGCCGAGATATAGACTTCCAAACTTTTGGTTTTTGGTGCACATATATGGAAACCAAAAGTTTGTATCTCGATTAGTAAAAGAGCTACGACTTTGGGAATAGTCTCGTTCGATTTAGAACGTCAAAACTAAGACAAAACCGTTGAATTTTTAAAGCTAGTACTTATAGAAGCCGAGATATAGACTTCCAAACTTTTGGTTTTTGGTGCACATATATGGAAACCAAAAGTTTGTATCTCGGTTAGTAAAAGAGCTACGACTTTGAGAATAGTTTCGTTGGATTCAGAACGTCGAAACTAAGACAAAACCGTTGGATTTTTAAAGCTAGTACTTATAGAAGCCGAGATACAGACTTCCAACCTTTGGGTTTTTGGTGCACATATATGGAAACCAAAAGTTTGTATCTCGGTTAGTAAAAGAGCTACGACTTTGGGAATAGTCTCGTTGGATTCAGAACGTCGAAACTAAGACAAAACCGCTGGATTTTTAAAGCTAGTACTTATAGAAGCCGAGATATAGACTTCCAAACTTTTGGTTTTTGGTGCACATATATGGAAACCAAAAGTTTGTATCTCGGTTAGTAAAAGAGCTACGACTTTGGGAATAGTCTCGTTGGATTCAGAACAACGAAACTAAGACAAAACCGTTGGATTTTTAAAGCTAGTACTTATAGAAGCCGAGATATAGACTTCCAAACTTTTGGTTTTTGGTGCACATATATGGAAACCAAAAGTTTGTATCTCGGTTAGTAAAAAAGCTAGGACTTTGGGAATAGTCTCGTTGGATTCAGAACGTCGAAACTAAGACAAAACCGTTGGATTTTTAAAGCTAGTACTTATAGAAGCCGAGATATAGACTTCCAAACTTTTGGTTTTTGGTGCACATATATGGAAACCAAAAGTTTGTATCTCGGTTAGTAAAAGAGCTACGACTTTGGGAATAGTCTCGTTGGATTCAGAACAACGAAACTAAGACAAAACCGTTGGATTTTTAAAGCTAGTACTTATAGAAGCCGAGATACAGACTTCCAACCTTTGGGTTTTTGGTGCACATATATGGAAACCAAAAGTTTGTATCTCGGTTAGTAAAAGAGCTACGACTTTAAGAATAGTCTCGTTGGATTCAGAACAACGAAACTAAGACAAAACCGTTGGATTTTTAAAGCTAGTACTTATAGAAGCCGAGATACAGACTTCCAACCTTTGGGTTTTTGGTGCACATATATGGAAACCAAAAGTTTGTATCTCGGTTAGTAAAAGAGCTACGACTTTGGGAATAGTCTCGTTGGATTCAGAACAACGAAACTAAGACAAAACCGTTGGATTTTTAAAGCTAGTACTTATAGAAGCCGAGATACAGACTTCCAACCTTTGGGTTTTTGGTGCACATATATGGAAACCAAAAGTTTGTATCTCAATTAGTAAAAAAGCTACGACTTTAAGAATAGTCTCGTTGGATTCAGAACAATGAAACTAAGACAAAACCGTTGGATTTTTAAAGCTAGTACTTATAGAAGCCGAGATATAGACTTCCAAACTTTTGGTTTTTGGTGCACATATATGGAAACCAAAAGTTTGTATCTCGGTTAGTAAAAGAGCTACGACTTTGGGAATAGTCTCGTTGGATTCAGAACGTCGAAACTAAGATAAAACCGTTGAATTTTTAAAGCTAGTACTTATAGAAGCCGAGATACAGACTTCCAACCTTTGGGTTTTTGGTGCACATATATGGAAACCAAAAGTTTGTATCTCGGTTAGTAAAAGAGCTACGACTTTGGGAATAGTCTCGTTGGATTCAGAACGTCGAAACTAAGACAAAACCGTTGGATTTTTAAAGCTAGTACTTATAGAAGCCGAGATATAGACTTCCAAACTTTTGGTTTTTGGTGCACATATATGGAAACCAAAAGTTTGTATCTCGATTAGTAAAAGAGCTACAACTTTGGGAATAGTCTCGTTCGATTCAGAACGTCGAAACTAAGACAAAACCGTTGGATTTTTAAAGCTAGTACTTATAGAAGCCGAGATATAGACTTCCAAACTTTTGGTTTTTGGTGCACATATATGGAAACCAAAAGTTTGTACCTCGATTAGTAAAAGAGCTACGACTTTGGGAATAGTCTCGTTCGATTTAGAACGTCAAAACTAAGACAAAACCGTTGAATTTTTAAAGCTAGTACTTATAGAAGCCGAGATATAGACTTCCAAACTTTTGGTTTTTGGTGCACATATATGGAAACCAAAAGTTTGTATCTCGGTTAGTAAAAAAGCTACGACTTTGGGAATAGTCTCGTTGGATTCAGAACGTCAAAACTAAGACAAAACCGTTGGATCTTTAAAGCTAGTACTTATAGAAGCCGAGATATAGACTTCCAAACTTTTGGTTTTTGGTGCACATATATGGAAACCAAAAGTTTGTATCTCGGTTAGTAAAAGAGCTACGACTTTGGGAATAGTCTCGTTGGATTCAGAACAACGAAACTAAGACAAAACCGTTGGATTTTTAAAGCTAGTACTTATAGAAGCCGAAATACAGACTTCCAACCTTTGGGTTTTTGGTGCACATATATGGAAACCAAAAGTTTGTATCTCGGTTAGTAAAAGAGCTACGACTTTGGGAATAGTCTCGTTGGATTCAGAACGTCGAAACTAAGACAAAACCGTTGGATTTTTAAAGCTAGTACTTATAGAAGCCGAGATATAGACTTCCAAACTTTTGGTTTTTGGTGCACATATATGGAAACCAAAAGTTTGTATCTCGATTAGTAAAAGAGCTACGACTTTGGGAATAGTCTCGTTCGATTTAGAACGTCAAAACTAAGACAAAACCGTTGAATTTTTAAAGCTAGTACTTATAGAAGCCGAGATATAGACTTCCAAACTTTTGGTTTTTGGTGCACATATATGGAAACCAAAAGTTTGTATCTCGGTTAGTAAAAGAGCTACGACTTTGGGAATAGTTTCGTTGGATTCAGAACGTCGAAGCTAAGACAAAACCGTTGGATTTTTAAAGCTAGTACTTATAGAAGCCGAGATATAGACTTCCAAACTTTTGGTTTTTGGTGCACATATATGGAAACCAAAATTTTGTATCTCGGTTAGTAAAAGAGCTACGACTTTGGGAATAGTTTCGTTAGATTCAGAACGTCGAAACTAAGATAAAACCGTTGGATTTTTAAAGCTAGTACTTATAGAAGCCGAGATACAGACTTCCAACCTTTGGGTTTTTGGTGCACATATATGGAAACCAAAAGTTTGTATCTCGGTTAGTAAAAGAGCTACGACTTTGGGAATAGTCTCGTTGGATTCAGAACGTCGAAACTAAGACAAAACCGCTGGATTTTTAAAGCTAGTACTTATAGAAGCCGAGATATAGACTTCCAAACTTTTGGTTTTTGGTGCACATATATGGAAACCAAAAGTTTGTATCTCGGTTAGTAAAAGAGCTACGACTTTGGGAATAGTCTCGTTGGATTCAGAACAACAAAACTAAGACAAAACCGTTGGATTTTTAAAGCTAGTACTTATAGAAGCCGAGATATAGACTTCCAAACTTTTGGTTTTTGGTGCACATATATGGAAACCAAAAGTTTGTATCTCGGTTAGTAAAAAAGCTAGGACTTTGGGAATAGTCTCGTTGGATTCAGAACGTCGAAACTAAGACAAAACCGTTGGATTTTTAAAGCTAGTACTTATAGAAGCCGAGATATAGACTTCCAAACTTTTGGTTTTTGGTGCACATATATGGAAACCAAAAGTTTGTATCTCGGTTAGTAAAAGAGCTACGACTTTGGGAATAGTCTCGTTGGATTCAGAACAACGAAACTAAGACAAAACCGTTGGATTTTTAAAGCTAGTACTTATAGAAGCCGAGATACAGACTTCCAACCTTTGGGTTTTTGGTGCACATATATGGAAACCAAAAGTTTGTATCTCGGTTAGTAAAAGAGCTACGACTTTAAGAATAGTCTCGTTGGATTCAGAACAACGAAACTAAGACAAAACCGTTGGATTTTTAAAGCTAGTACTTATAGAAGCCGAGATACAGACTTCCAACCTTTGGGTTTTTGGTGCACATATATGGAAACCAAAAGTTTGTATCTCGGTTAGTAAAAGAGCTACGACTTTGGGAATAGTCTCGTTGGATTCAGAACAACGAAACTAAGACAAAACCGTTGGATTTTTAAAGCTAGTACTTATAGAAGCCGAGATACAGACTTCCAACCTTTGGGTTTTTGGTGCACATATATGGAAACCAAAAGTTTGTATCTCAATTAGTAAAAAAGCTACGACTTTAAGAATAGTCTCGTTGGATTCAGAACAACGAAACTAAGACAAAACCGTTGGATTTTTAAAGCTAGTACTTATAGAAGCCGAGATATAGACTTCCAAACTTTTGGTTTTTGGTGCACATATATGGAAACCAAAAGTTTGTATCTCGGTTAGTAAAAGAGCTACGACTTTGGGAATAGTCTCGTTGGATTCAGAACGTCGAAACTAAGATAAAACCGTTGAATTTTTAAAGCTAGTACTTATAGAAGCCGAGATACAGACTTCCAACCTTTGGGTTTTTGGTGCACATATATGGAAACCAAAAGTTTGTATCTCGGTTAGTAAAAGAGCTACGACTTTGGGAATAGTCTCGTTGGATTCAGAACGTCGAAACTAAGACAAAACCGTTGGATTTTTAAAGCTAGTACTTATAGAAGCCGAGATATAGACTTCCAAACTTTTGGTTTTTGGTGCACATATATGGAAACCAAAAGTTTGTATCTCGATTAGTAAAAGAGCTACAACTTTGGGAATAGTCTCGTTCGATTCAGAACGTCGAAACTAAGACAAAACCGTTGGATTTTTAAAGCTAGTACTTATAGAAGCCGAGATATAGACTTCCAAACTTTTGGTTTTTGGTGCACATATATGGAAACCAAAAGTTTGTACCTCGATTAGTAAAAGAGCTACGACTTTGGGAATAGTCTCGTTCGATTTAGAACGTCAAAACTAAGACAAAACCGTTGAATTTTTAAAGCTAGTACTTATAGAAGCCGAGATATAGACTTCCAAACTTTTGGTTTTTGGTGCACATATATGGAAACCAAAAGTTTGTATCTCGGTTAGTAAAAAAGCTACGACTTTGGGAATAGTCTCGTTGGATTCAGAACGTCAAAACTAAGACAAAACCGTTGGATCTTTAAAGCTAGTACTTATAGAAGCCGAGATATAGACTTCCAAACTTTTGGTTTTTGGTGCACATATATGGAAACCAAAAGTTTGTATCTCGGTTAGTAAAAGAGCTACGACTTTGGGAATAGTCTCGTTGGATTCAGAACAACGAAACTAAGACAAAACCGTTGGATTTTTAAAGCTAGTACTTATAGAAGCCGAGATATAGACTTCCAAACTTTTGGTTTTTGGTGCACATATATGGAAACCAAAAGTTTGTATCTCGGTTAGTAAAAGAGCTACGACTTTGAGAATAGTTTCGTTGGATTCAGAACGTCAAAACTAAGATAAAACCGTTGGATTTTTAAAGCTAGTACTTATAGAAGCCGAGATACAGACTTCCAACCTTTGGGTTTTTGGTGCACATATATGGAAACCAAAAGTTTGTATCTCGGTTAGTAAAAGAGCTACGACTTTGGGAATAGTCTCGTTGGATTCAGAACGTCGAAACTAAGATAAAACCGTTGAATTTTTAAAGCTAGTACTTATAGAAGCCGAGATACAGACTTTCAACCTTTGGGTTTTTGGTACACATATATGGAAACCAAAAGTTTGTATCTCGGTTAGTAAAAGAGCTACGACTTTGGGAATAGTCTCGTTGGATTCAGAACGTCGAAACTAAGACAAAACCGTTGGATTTTTAAAGCTAGTACTTATAGAAGCCGAGATATAGACTTCCAAACTTTTGGTTTTTGGTGCACATATATGGAAACCAAAAGTTTGTATCTCGATTAGTAAAAGAGCTACGACTTTGGGAATAGTCTCGTTCGATTTAGAACGTCAAAACTAAGACAAAACCGTTGAATTTTTAAAGCTAGTACTTATAGAAGCCGAGATATAGACTTCCAAACTTTTGGTTTTTGGTGCACATATATGGAAACCAAAAGTTTGTATCTCGGTTAGTAAAAGAGCTACGACTTTGAGAAAAGTTTCGTTGGATTCAGAACGTCGAAACTAAGACAAAACCGTTGGATTTTTAAAGCTAGTACTTATAGAAGCCGAGATACAGACTTCCAACCTTTGGGTTTTTGGTGCACATATATGGAAACCAAAAGTTTGTATCTCGGTTAGTAAAAGAGCTACGACTTTGGGAATAGTCTCGTTGGATTCAGAACAACGAAACTAAGACAAAACCGTTGGATTTTTAAAGCTAGTACTTATAGAAGCCGAGATATAGACTTCCAAACTTTTGGTTTTTGGTGCACATATATGGAAACCAAAAGTTTGTATCTCGGTTAGTAAAAGAGCTACGACTTTGGGAATAGTCTCGTTGGATTCAGAACGTCGAAACTAAGATAAAACCGTTGAATTTTTAAAGCTAGTACTTATAGAAGCCGAAATACAGACTTCCAACCTTTGGGTTTTTGGTGCACATATATGGAAACCAAAAGTTTGTATCTCGGTTAGTAAAAGAGCTACGACTTTGGGAATAGTCTCGTTGGATTCAGAACGTCGAAACTAAGACAAAACCGTTGGCTTTTTAAAGCTAGTACTTATAGAAGCCGAGATATAGACTTCCAAACTTTTGGTTTTTGGTGCACATATATGGAAACCAAAAGTTTGTATCTCGATTAGTAAAAGAGCTACGACTTTGGGAATAGTCTCGTTCGATTTAGAACGTCAAAACTAAGACAAAACCGTTGAATTTTTAAAGCTAGTACTTATAGAAGCCGAGATATAGACTTCCAAACTTTTGGTTTTTGGTGCACATATATGGAAACCAAAAGTTTGTATCTCGGTTAGTAAAAGAGCTACGACTTTGGGAATAGTTTCGTTGGATTCAGAACGTCGAAGCTAAGACAAAACCGTTGGATTTTTAAAGCTAGTACTTATAGAAGCCGAGATATAGACTTCCAAACTTTTGGTTTTTGGTGCACATATATGGAAACCAAAATTTTGTATCTCGGTTAGTAAAAGAGCTACGACTTTGGGAATAGTTTCGTTAGATTCAGAACGTCGAAACTAAGATAAAACCGTTGGATTTTTAAAGGTAGTACTTATAGAAGCCGAGATACAGACTTCCAACCTTTGGGTTTTTGGTGCACATATATGGAAACCAAAAGTTTGTATCTCGGTTAGTAAAAGAGCTACGACTTTGGGAATAGTCTCGTTGGATTCAGAACGTCGAAACTAAGACAAAACCGCTGGATTTTTAAAGCTAGTACTTATAGAAGCCGAGATATAGACTTCCAAACTTTTGGTTTTTGGTGCACATATATGGAAACCAAAAGTTTGTATCTCGGTTAGTAAAAGAGCTACGACTTTGGGAATAGTCTCGTTGGATTCAGAACAACGAAACTAAGACAAAACCGTTGGATTTTTAAAGCTAGTACTTATAGAAGCCGAGATATAGACTTCCAAACTTTTGGTTTTTGGTGCACATATATGGAAACCAAAAGTTTGTATCTCGGTTAGTAAAAAAGCTAGGACTTTGGGAATAGTCTCGTTGGATTCAGAACGTCGAAACTAAGACAAAACCGTTGGATTTTTAAAGCTAGTACTTATAGAAGCCGAGATATAGACTTCCAAACTTTTGGTTTTTGGTGCACATATATGGAAACCAAAAGTTTGTATCTCGGTTAGTAAAAGAGCTACGACTTTGGGAATAGTCTCGTTGGATTCAGAACAACGAAACTAAGACAAAACCGTTGGATTTTTAAAGCTAGTACTTATAGAAGCCGAGATACAGACTTCCAACCTTTGGGTTTTTGGTGCACATATATGGAAACCAAAAGTTTGTATCTCGGTTAGTAAAAGAGCTACGACTTTGGGAATAGTCTCGTTGGATTCAGAACAACGAAACTAAGACAAAACCGTTGGATTTTTAAAGCTAGTACTTATAGAAGCCGAGATATAGACTTCCAAACTTTTGGTTTTTGGTGCACATATATGGAAACCAAAAGTTTGTATCTCGGTTAGTAAAAGAGCTACGACTTTGGGAATAGTCTCGTTGGATTCAGAACAACGAAACTAAGACAAAACCGTTGGATTTTTAAAGCTAGTACTTATAGAAGCCGAGATACAGACTTCCAACCTTTGGGTTTTTGGTGCACATATATGGAAACCAAAAGTTTGTATCTCAATTAGTAAAAAAGCTACGACTTTAAGAATAGTCTCGTTGGATTCAGAACAACGAAACTAAGACAAAACCGTTGGATTTTTAAAGCTAGTACTTATAGAAGCCGAGATATAGACTTCCAAACTTTTGGTTTTTGGTGCACATATATGGAAACCAAAAGTTTGTATCTCGATTAGTAAAAGAGCTACGACTTTGGGAATAGTCTCGTTCGATTTAGAACGTCAAAACTAAGACAAAACCGTTGAATTTACACATCTCGTGAGAGTAGAACCCGAGATATAGACTTCCAAACTTTGGTTTTTGGTGCACATATATGGAAACCAAAGTTTGTATCTCGGTTAGTAAAAGAGCTACGACTTTGGGAATAGTCTCGTTGGATTCAGAACAACGAAACTAAGACAAAACCGTTGGATTTTTTAAAGCTAGTACTTATAGAAGCCGAGATACAGACTTCCAACCTTTGGGTTTTTGGTGCACATATATGGAAACCAAAAGTTTGTATCTCGGTTAGTAAAAGAGCTACGACTTTAAGAATAGTCTCGTTGGATTCAGAACAACGAAACTAAGACAAAACCGTTGGATTTTTTAAAGCTAGTACTTATAGAAGCCGAGATACAGACTTCCAACCTTTGGGTTTTTGGTGCACATATATGGAAACCAAAAGTTTGTATCTCGGTTAGTAAAAGAGCTACGACTTTGGGAATAGTCTCGTTGGATTCAGAACAACGAAACTAAGACAAAACCGTTGGATTTTTAAAGCTAGTACTTATAGAAGCCGAGATATAGACTTCCAAACTTTTGGTTTTTGGTGCACATATATGGAAACCAAAAGTTTGTATCTCGGTTAGTAAAAGAGCTACGACTTTGGGAATAGTCTCGTTGGATTCAGAACGTCGAAACTAAGATAAAACCGTTGAATTTTTAAAGCTAGTACTTATAGAAGCCGAAATACAGACTTCCAACCTTTGGGTTTTTGGTGCACATATATGGAAACCAAAAGTTTGTATCTCGGTTAGTAAAAGAGCTACGACTTTGGGAATAGTCTCGTTGGATTCAGAACGTCGAAACTAAGACAAAACCGTTGAATTTTTAAAGCTAGTACTTATAGAAGCCGAGATATAGACTTCCAAACTTTTGGTTTTTGGTGCACATATATGGAAACCAAAAGTTTGTATCTCGGTTAGTAAAAGAGCTACGACTTTGGGAATAGTTTCGTTGGATTCAGAACGTCGAAGCTAAGACAAAACCGTTGGATTTTTAAAGCTAGTACTTATAGAAGCCGAGATATAGACTTCCAAACTTTTGGTTTTTGGTGCACATATATGGAAACCAAAATTTTGTATCTCGGTTAGTAAAAGAGCTACGACTTTGGGAATAGTTTCGTTAGATTCAGAACGTCGAAACTAAGATAAAACCGTTGGATTTTTAAAGCTAGTACTTATAGAAGCCGAGATACAGACTTCCAACCTTTGGGTTTTTGGTGCACATATATGGAAACCAAAAGTTTGTATCTCGATTAGTAAAAGAGCTACAACTTTGGGAATAGTCTCGTTCGATTCAGAACGTCGAAACTAAGACAAAACCGTTGGATTTTTAAAGCTAGTACTTATAGAAGCCGAGATATAGACTTCCAAACTTTTGGTTTTTGGTGCACATATATGGAAACCAAAAGTTTGTACCTCGATTAGTAAAAGAGCTACGACTTTGGGAATAGTCTCGTTCGATTAAGAACGTCAAAACTAAGACAAAACCGTTGAATTTTTAAAGCTAGTACTTATAGAAGCCGAGATATAGACTTCCAAACTTTTGGTTTTTGGTGCACATATATGGAAACCAAAAGTTTGTATCTCGGTTAGTAAAAAAGCTACGACTTTGGGAATAGTCTCGTTGGATTCAGAACGTCAAAACTAAGACAAAACCGTTGGATCTTTAAAGCTAGTACTTATAGAAGCCGAGATATAGACTTCCAAACTTTTGGTTTTTGGTGCACATATATGGAAACCAAAAGTTTGTATCTCGGTTAGTAAAAGAGCTACGACTTTGGGAATAGTCTCGTTGGATTCAGAACAACGAAACTAAGACAAAACCGTTGGATTTTTAAAGCTAGTACTTATAGAAGCCGAGATATAGACTTCCAAACTTTTGGTTTTTGGTGCACATATATGGAAACCAAAAGTTTGTATCTCGGTTAGTAAAAGAGCTACGACTTTGAGAATAGTTTCGTTGGATTCAGAACGTCAAAACTAAGATAAAACCGTTGGATTTTTAAAGCTAGTACTTATAGAAGCCGAGATACAGACTTCCAACCTTTGGGTTTTTGGTGCACATATATGGAAACCAAAAGTTTGTATCTCGGTTAGTAAAAGAGCTACGACTTTGGGAATAGTCTCGTTGGATTCAGAACGTCGAAACTAAGATAAAACCGTTGAATTTTTAAAGCTAGTACTTATAGAAGCCGAGATACAGACTTTCAACCTTTGGGTTTTTGGTACACATATATGGAAACCAAAAGTTTGTATCTCGGTTAGTAAAAGAGCTACGACTTTGGGAATAGTCTCGTTGGATTTAGAACGTCGAAACTAAGACAAAACCGTTGGATTTTTAAAGCTAGTACTTATAGAAGCCGAGATATAGACTTCCAAACTTTTGGTTTTTGGTGCACATATATGGAAACCAAAAGTTTGTATCTCGGTTAGTAAAAGAGCTACGACTTTGAGAATAGTTTCGTTGGATTCAGAACGTCAAAACTAAGATAAAACCGTTGGATTTTTAAAGCTAGTACTTATAGAAGCCGAGATACAGACTTCCAACCTTTGGGTTTTTGGTACACATATATGGAAACCAAAAGTTTGTATCTCGGTTAGTAAAAGAGCTACGACTTTGGGAATAGTCTCGTTGGATTTAGAACGTCGAAACTAAGACAAAACCGTTGGATTTTTAAAGCTAGTACTTATAGAAGCCGAGATATAGACTTCCAAACTTTTGGTTTTTGGTGCACATATATGGAAACCAAAATTTTGTATCTCGGTTAGTAAAAGAGCTACGACTTTGGGAATAGTTTCGTTGGATTCAGAACGTCGAAACTAAGATAAAACCGTTGGATTTTTAAAGCTAGTACTTATAGAAGCCGAGATACAGACTTCCAACCTTTGGGTTTTTGGTGCACATATATGGAAACCAAAAGTTTGTATCTCGGTTAGTAAAAGAGCTACGACTTTGGGAATAGTCTCGTTGGATTCAGAACGTCAAAACTAAAATAAAACCGTTGAATTTTTAAAGCTAGTACTTATAGAAGCCGAGATACAGACTTCCAACCTTTGGGTTTTTGGTACACATATATGGAAACCAAAAGTTTGTATCTCGGTTAGTAAAAGAGCTACGACTTTGGGAATAGTCTCGTTGGATTCAGAACGTCGAAACTAAGACAAAACCGTTGGATCTTTAAAGCTAGTACTTATAGAAGCCGAGATATAGACTTCCAAACTTTTGGTTTTTGGTGCACATATATGGAAACCAAAAGTTTGTATCTCGGTTAGTAAAAGAGCTACGACTTTGGGAATAGTCTCGTTGGATTCAGAATAACGAAACTAAGACAAAACCGTTGGATTTTTAAAGCTAGTACTTATAGAAGCCGAGATACAGACTTCCAACCTTTGGGTTTTTGGTGCACATATATGGAAACCAAAAGTTTGTATCTCGGTTAGTAAAAGAGCTACGACTTTGGGAATAGTCTCGTTGTATTCAGAACGTCAAAACTAAAATAAAACCGTTGAATTTTTAAAGCTAGTACTTATAGAAGCCGAGATACAGACTTCCAACCTTTGGGTTTTTGGTACACATATATGGAAACCAAAAGTTTGTATCTCGGTTAGTAAAAGAGCTACGACTTTGGGAATAGTCTCGTTGGATTCAGAACGTCGAAACTAAGACAAAACCGCTGGATTTTTAAAGCTAGTACTTATAGAAGCCGAGATATAGACTTCCAAACTTTTGGTTTTTGGTGCACATATATGGAAACCAAAAGTTTGTATCTCGGTTAGTAAAAGAGCTACGACTTTGGGAATAGTCTCGTTGGATTCAGAACAACGAAACTAAGACAAAACCGTTGGATTTTTAAAGCTAGTGCTTATAGAAGCCGAGATATAGACTTCCAAACTTTTGGTTTTTGGTGCACATATATGGAAACCAAAAGTTTGTATCTCGATTAGTAAAAGAGCTACGATTTTGGGAATAGTGTCGTTCGATTCAGAACGTCGAAACTAAGACAAAACCGTTGGATTTTTAAAGCTAGTACTTATAGAAGCCGAGATATAGACTTCCAAACTTTTGGTTTTTGGTGCACATATATGGAAACCAAAAGTTTGTATCTCGGTTAGTAAAAGAGCTACGACTTTGGGAATAGTCTCGTTGGATTCAGAACGTCGAAACTAAGACAAAATTGTTGGATTTTTAAAGCTAGTACTTATAGAAGCCGAGATATAGACTTCCAAACTTTTGGTTTTTGGTGCACATATATGGAAACCAAAAGTTTGTATCTCGGTTAGTAAAAAAGCTAGGACTTTGGGAATAGTCTCGTTGGATTCAGAACGTCGAAACTAAGACAAAACCGTTGGATTTTTAAAGCTAGTACTTATAGAAGCCGAGATATAGACTTCCAAACTTTTGGTTTTTGGTGCACATATATGGAAACCAAAAGTTTGTATCTCGGTTAGTAAAAGAGCTACGACTTTGGGAATAGTCTCGTTGGATTCAGAACAACGAAACTAAGACAAAACCGTTGGATTTTTAAAGCTAGTATTTATAGAAGCCGAGATACAGACTTCCAACCTTTGGGTTTTTGGTGCACATATATGGAAACCAAAAGTTTGTATCTCGGTGAGTAAAAGAGCTACGACTTTGGGAATAGTCTCGTTGGATTCAGAACAACGAAACTAAGACAAAACCGTTGGATTTTTAAAGCTAGCACTTATAGAAGCCGAGATACAGACTTCCAACCTTTGGGTTTTTGGTGCACATATATGGAAACCAAAAGTTTGTATCTCGGTTAGTAAAAGAGCTACGACTTTAAGAATAGTCTCGTTGGATTCAGAACAACGAAACTAAGACAAAACCGTTGGATTTTTAAAGCTAGTACTTATAGAACCCGAGATATAGACTTCCAAACTTTTGGTTTTTGGTGCACATATATGGAAACCAAAAGTTTGTATCTCGGTTAGTAAAAGAGCTACGACTTTGGGAATAGTCTCGTTGGATTCAGAACAACGAAACTAAGACAAAACCGTTGGATTTTTAAAGCTAGTACTTATAGAAGCCGAGATACAGACTTCCAACCTTTGGGTTTTTGGTGCACATATATGGAAACCAAAAGTTTGTATCTCGGTTAGTAAAAGAGCTACGACTTTAAGAATAGTCTCGTTGGATTCAGAACAACGAAACTAAGACAAAACCGTTGGATTTTTAAAGCTAGTACTTATAGAAGCCGAGATACAGACTTCCAACCTTTGGGTTTTTGGTGCACATATATGGAAACCAAAAGTTTGTATCTCGGTTAGTAAAAGAGCTACGACTTTGGGAATAGTCTCGTTGGATTCAGAACAACGAAACTAAGACAAAACCGTTGGATTTTTAAAGCTAGTACTTATAGAAGCCGAGATATAGACTTCCAAACTTTTGGTTTTTGGTGCACATATATGGAAACCAAAAGTTTGTATCTCGGTTAGTAAAAGAGCTACGACTTTGGGAATAGTCTCGTTGGATTCAGAACGTCGAAACTAAGATAAAACCGTTGAATTTTTAAAGCTAGTACTTATAGAAGCCGAAATACAGACTTCCAACCTTTGGGTTTTTGGTGCACATATATGGAAACCAAAAGTTTGTATCTCGGTTAGTAAAAGAGCTACGACTTTGGGAATAGTCTCGTTGGATTCAGAACGTCGAAACTAAGACAAAACCGTTGAATTTTTAAAGCTAGTACTTATAGAAGCCGAGATATAGACTTCCAAACTTTTGGTTTTTGGTGCACATATATGGAAACCAAAAGTTTGTATCTCGGTTAGTAAAAGAGCTACGACTTTGGGAATAGTTTCGTTGGATTCAGAACGTCGAAGCTAAGACAAAACCGTTGGATTTTTAAAGCTAGTACTTATAGAAGCCGAGATATAGACTTCCAAACTTTTGGTTTTTGGTGCACATATATGGAAACCAAAATTTTGTATCTCGGTTAGTAAAAGAGCTACGACTTTGGGAATAGTTTCGTTAGATTCAGAACGTCGAAACTAAGATAAAACCGTTGGATTTTTAAAGCTAGTACTTATAGAAGCCGAGATACAGACTTCCAACCTTTGGGTTTTTGGTGCACATATATGGAAACCAAAAGTTTGTATCTCGGTTAGTAAAAGAGCTACGACTTTGGGAATAGTCTCGTTGGATTCAGAACGTCGAAACTAAGACAAAACCGCTGGATTTTTAAAGCTAGTACTTATAGAAGCCGAGATATAGACTTCCAAACTTTTGGTTTTTGGTGCACATATATGGAAACCAAAAGTTTGTATCTCGGTTAGTAAAAGAGCTACGACTTTGGGAATAGTCTCGTTGGATTCAGAACAACGAAACTAAGACAAAACCGTTGGATTTTTAAAGCTAGTACTTATAGAAGCCGAGATATAGACTTCCAAACTTTTGGTTTTTGGTGCACATATATGGAAACCAAAAGTTTGTATCTCGGTTAGTAAAAAAGCTAGGACTTTGGGAATAGTCTCGTTGGATTCAGAACGTCGAAACTAAGACAAAACCGTTGGATTTTTAAAGCTAGTACTTATAGAAGCCGAGATATAGACTTCCAAACTTTTGGTTTTTGGTGCACATATATGGAAACCAAAAGTTTGTATCTCGGTTAGTAAAAGAGCTACGACTTTGGGAATAGTCTCGTTGGATTCAGAACAACGAAACTAAGACAAAACCGTTGGATTTTTAAAGCTAGTACTTATAGAAGCCGAGATACAGACTTCCAACCTTTGGGTTTTTGGTGCACATATATGGAAACCAAAAGTTTGTATCTCGGTTAGTAAAAGAGCTACGACTTTAAGAATAGTCTCGTTGGATTCAGAACAACGAAACTAAGACAAAACCGTTGGATTTTTAAAGCTAGTACTTATAGAAGCCGAGATATAGACTTCCAAACTTTTGGTTTTTGGTGCACATATATGGAAACCAAAAGTTTGTATCTCGGTTAGTAAAAGAGCTACGACTTTGGGAATAGTCTCGTTGGATTCAGAACGTCGAAACTAAGATAAAACCGTTGAATTTTTAAAGCTAGTACTTATAGAAGCCGAGATACAGACTTCCAACCTTTGGGTTTTTGGTGCACATATATGGAAACCAAAAGTTTGTATCTCGGTTAGTAAAAGAGCTACAACTTTGGGAATAGTCTCGTTGGATTCAGAACGTCGAAACTAAGACAAAACCGTTGAATTTTTAAAGCTAGTACTTATAGAAGCCGAGATATAGACTTCCAAACTTTTGGTTTTTGGTGCACATATATGGAAACCAAAAGTTTGTATCTCGGTTAGTAAAAGAGCTACGACTTTGGGAATAGTTTCGTTGGATTCAGAACGTCGAAGCTAAGACAAAACCGTTGGATTTTTAAAGCTAGTACTTATAGAAGCCGAGATATAGACTTCCAAACTTTTGGTTTTTGGTGCACATATATGAAAACCAAAATTTTGTATCTCGGTTAGTAAAAGAGCTACGACTTTGGGAATAGTTTCGTTAGATTCAGAACGTCGAAACTAAGATAAAACCGTTGGATTTTTAAAGCTAGTACTTATAGAAGCCGAGATACAGACTTCCAACCTTTGGGTTTTTGGTGCACATATATGGAAACCAAAAGTTTGTATCTCGGTTAGTAAAAGAGCTACGACTTTGGGAATAGTCTCGTTGGATTCAGAACGTCGAAACTAAGACAAAACCGCTGGATTTTTAAAGCTAGTACTTATAGAAGCCGAGATATAGACTTCCAAACTTTTGGTTTTTGGTGCACATATATGGAAACCAAAAGTTTGTATCTCGGTTAGTAAAAGAGCTACGACTTTGGGAATAGTCTCGTTGGATTCAGAACAACGAAACTAAGACAAAACCGTTGGATTTTTAAAGCTAGTACTTATAGAAGCCGAGATATAGACTTCCAAACTTTTGGTTTTTGGTGCACATATATGGAAACCAAAAGTTTGTATCTCGGTTAGTAAAAAAGCTAGGACTTTGGGAATAGTCTCGTTGGATTCAGAACGTCGAAACTAAGACAAAACCGTTGGATTTTTAAAGCTAGTACTTATAGAAGCCGAGATATAGACTTCCAAACTTTTGGTTTTTGGTGCACATATATGGAAACCAAAAGTTTGTATCTCGGTTAGTAAAAGAGCTACGACTTTGGGAATAGTCTCGTTGGATTCAGAACAACGAAACTAAGACAAAACCGTTGGATTTTTAAAGCTAGTACTTATAGAAGCCGAGATACAGACTTCCAACCTTTGGGTTTTTGGTGCACATATATGGAAACCAAAAGTTTGTATCTCGGTTAGTAAAAGAGCTACGACTTTAAGAATAGTCTCGTTGGATTCAGAACAACGAAACTAAGACAAAACCGTTGGATTTTTAAAGCTAGTACTTATAGAAGCCGAGATACAGACTTCCAACCTTTGGGTTTTTGGTGCACATATATGGAAACCAAAAGTTTGTATCTCGGTTAGTAAAAGAGCTACGACTTTGGGAATAGTCTCGTTGGATTCAGAACAACGAAACTAAGACAAAACCGTTGGATTTTTAAAGCTAGTACTTATAGAAGCCGAGATATAGACTTCCAAACTTTTGGTTTTTGGTGCACATATATGGAAACCAAAAGTTTGTATCTCGGTTAGTAAAAGAGCTACGACTTTGGGAATAGTCTCGTTGGATTCAGAACAACGAAACTAAGACAAAACCGTTGGATTTTTAAAGCTAGTACTTATAGAAGCCGAGATACAGACTTCCAACCTTTGGGTTTTTGGTGCACATATATGGAAACCAAAAGTTTGTATCTCAATTAGTAAAAAAGCTACGACTTTAAGAATAGTCTCGTTGGATTCAGAACAACGAAACTAAGACAAAACCGTTGGATTTTTAAAGCTAGTACTTATAGAAGCCGAGATATAGACTTCCAAACTTTTGGTTTTTGGTGCACATATATGGAAACCAAAAGTTTGTATCTCGGTTAGTAAAAGAGCTACGACTTTGGGAATAGTCTCGTTGGATTCAGAACGTCGAAACTAAGATAAAACCGTTGAATTTTTAAAGCTAGTACTTATAGAAGCCGAGATACAGACTTCCAACCTTTGGGTTTTTGGTGCACATAACACGAGATGGTAT
>NW_026088471.1:142993-191665 GCF_022605725.1 Anthonomus grandis grandis
ACACATCTCGTGAGAGTAACGTCGAAACTAAGACAAAACCGTTGGATTTTTAAAGCTAGTACTTATAGAAGCCGAGATATAGACTTCCAAACTTTTGGTTTTTGGTGCACATATATGGAAACCAAAAGTTTGTATCTCGATTAGTAAAAGAGCTACAACTTTGGGAATAGTCTCGTTCGATTCAGAACGTCGAAACTAAGACAAAACCGTTGGATTTTTAAAGCTAGTACTTATAGAAGCCGAGATATAGACTTCCAAACTTTTGGTTTTTGGTGCACATATATGGAAACCAAAAGTTTGTACCTCGATTAGTAAAAGAGCTACGACTTTGGGAATAGTCTCGTTCGATTTAGAACGTCAAAACTAAGACAAAACCGTTGAATTTTTAAAGCTAGTACTTATAGAAGCCGAGATATAGACTTCCAAACTTTTGGTTTTTGGTGCACATATATGGAAACCAAAACTTTGTATCTCGGTTAGTAAAAAAGCTACGACTTTGGGAATAGTCTCGTTGGATTCAGAACGTCAAAACTAAGACAAAACCGTTGGATCTTTAAAGCTAGTACTTATAGAAGCCGAGATATAGACTTCCAAACTTTTGGTTTTTGGTGCACATATATGGAAACCAAAAGTTTGTATCTCGGTTAGTAAAAGAGCTACGACTTTGGGAATAGTCTCGTTGGATTCAGAACAACGAAACTAAGACAAAACCGTTGGATTTTTAAAGCTAGTACTTATAGAAGCCGAGATATAGACTTCCAAACTTTTGGTTTTTGGTGCACATATATGGAAACCAAAAGTTTGTATCTCGGTTAGTAAAAGAGCTACGACTTTGAGAATAGTTTCGTTGGATTCAGAACGTCAAAACTAAGATAAAACCGTTGGATTTTTAAAGCTAGTACTTATAGAAGCCGAGATACAGACTTCCAACCTTTGGGTTTTTGGTGCACATATATGGAAACCAAAAGTTTGTATCTCGGTTAGTAAAAGAGCTACGACTTTGGGAATAGTCTCGTTGGATTCAGAACGTCGAAACTAAGATAAAACCGTTGAATTTTTAAAGCTAGTACTTATAGAAGCCGAGATACAGACTTTCAACCTTTGGGTTTTTGGTACACATATATGGAAACCAAAAGTTTGTATCTCGGTTAGTAAAAGAGCTACGACTTTGGGAATAGTCTCGTTGGATTCAGAACGTCGAAACTAAGACAAAACCGTTGGATTTTTAAAGCTAGTACTTATAGAAGCCGAGATATAGACTTCCAAACTTTTGGTTTTTGGTGCACATATATGGAAACCAAAAGTTTGTATCTCGATTAGTAAAAGAGCTACGACTTTGGGAATAGTCTCGTTCGATTTAGAACGTCAAAACTAAGACAAAACCGTTGAATTTTTAAAGCTAGTACTTATAGAAGCCGAGATATAGACTTCCAAACTTTTGGTTTTTGGTGCACATATATGGAAACCAAAAGTTTGTATCTCGGTTAGTAAAAGAGCTACGACTTTGAGAATAGTTTCGTTGGATTCAGAACGTCGAAACTAAGACAAAACCGTTGGATTTTTAAAGCTAGTACTTATAGAAGCCGAGATACAGACTTCCAACCTTTGGGTTTTTGGTGCACATATATGGAAACCAAAAGTTTGTATCTCGGTTAGTAAAAGAGCTACGACTTTGGGAATAGTCTCGTTGGATTTAGAACAACGAAACTAAGACAAAACCGTTGGATTTTTAAAGCTAGTACTTATAGAAGCCGAGATATAGACTTCCAAACTTTTGGTTTTTGGTGCACATATATGGAAACCAAAAGTTTGTATCTCGGTTAGTAAAAGAGCTACGACTTTGGGAATAGTCTCGTTGGATTCAGAACGTCGAAACTAAGATAAAACCGTTGAATTTTTAAAGCTAGTACTTATAGAAGCCGAAATACAGACTTCCAACCTTTGGGTTTTTGGTGCACATATATGGAAACCAAAAGTTTGTATCTCGGTTAGTAAAAGAGCTACGACTTTGGGAATAGTCTCGTTGGATTCAGAACGTCGAAACTAAGACAAAACCGTTGGATTTTTAAAGCTAGTACTTATAGAAGCCGAGATATAGACTTCCAAACTTTTGGTTTTTGGTGCACATATATGGAAACCAAAAGTTTGTATCTCGATTAGTAAAAGAGCTACGACTTTGGGAATAGTCTCGTTCGATTTAGAACGTCAAAACTAAGACAAAACCGTTGAATTTTTAAAGCTAGTACTTATAGAAGCCGAGATATAGACTTCCAAACTTTTGGTTTTTGGTGCACATATATGGAAACCAAAAGTTTGTATCTCGGTTAGTAAAAGAGCTACGACTTTGGGAATAGTTTCGTTGGATTCAGAACGTCGAAGCTAAGACAAAACCGTTGGATTTTTAAAGCTAGTACTTATAGAAGCCGAGATATAGACTTCCAAACTTTTGGTTTTTGGTGCACATATATGGAAACCAAAATTTTGTATCTCGGTTAGTAAAAGAGCTACGACTTTGGGAATAGTTTCGTTAGATTCAGAACGTCGAAACTAAGATAAAACCGTTGGATTTTTAAAGCTAGTACTTATAGAAGCCGAGATACAGACTTCCAACCTTTGGGTTTTTGGTGCACATATATGGAAACCAAAAGTTTGTATCTCGGTTAGTAAAAGAGCTACGACTTTGGGAATAGTCTCGTTGGATTCAGAACGTCGAAACTAAGACAAAACCGCTGGATTTTTAAAGCTAGTACTTATAGAAGCCGAGATATAGACTTCCAAACTTTTGGTTTTTGGTGCACATATATGGAAACCAAAAGTTTGTATCTCGGTTAGTAAAAGAGCTACGACTTTGGGAATAGTCTCGTTGGATTCAGAACAACGAAACTAAGACAAAACCGTTGGATTTTTAAAGCTAGTACTTATAGAAGCCGAGATATAGACTTCCAAACTTTTGGTTTTTGGTGCACATATATGGAAACCAAAAGTTTGTATCTCGGTTAGTAAAAAAGCTAGGACTTTGGGAATAGTCTCGTTGGATTCAGAACGTCGAAACTAAGACAAAACCGTTGGATTTTTAAAGCTAGTACTTATAGAAGCCGAGATATAGACTTCCAAACTTTTGGTTTTTGGTGCACATATATGGAAACCAAAAGTTTGTATCTCGGTTAGTAAAAGAGCTACGACTTTGGGAATAGTCTCGTTGGATTCAGAACAACGAAACTAAGACAAAACCGTTGGATTTTTAAAGCTAGTACTTATAGAAGCCGAGATACAGACTTCCAACCTTTGGGTTTTTGGTGCACATATATGGAAACCAAAAGTTTGTATCTCGGTTAGTAAAAGAGCTACGACTTTAAGAATAGTCTCGTTGGATTCAGAACAACGAAACTAAGACAAAACCGTTGGATTTTTAAAGCTAGTACTTATAGAAGCCGAGATACAGACTTCCAACCTTTGGGTTTTTGGTGCACATATATGGAAACCAAAAGTTTGTATCTCGGTTAGTAAAAGAGCTACGACTTTGGGAATAGTCTCGTTGGATTCAGAACAACGAAACTAAGACAAAACCGTTGGATTTTTAAAGCTAGTACTTATAGAAGCCGAGATATAGACTTCCAAACTTTTGGTTTTTGGTGCACATATATGGAAACCAAAAGTTTGTATCTCGGTTAGTAAAAGAGCTACGACTTTGGGAATAGTCTCGTTGGATTCAGAACAACGAAACTAAGACAAAACCGTTGGATTTTTAAAGCTAGTACTTATAGAAGCCGAGATACAGACTTCCAACCTTTGGGTTTTTGGTGCACATATATGGAAACCAAAAGTTTGTATCTCAATTAGTAAAAAAGCTACGACTTTAAGAATAGTCTCGTTGGATTCAGAACAACGAAACTAAGACAAAACCGTTGGATTTTTAAAGCTAGTACTTATAGAAGCCGAGATATAGACTTCCAAACTTTTGGTTTTTGGTGCACATATATGGAAACCAAAAGTTTGTATCTCGGTTAGTAAAAGAGCTACGACTTTGGGAATAGTCTCGTTGGATTCAGAACGTCGAAACTAAGATAAAACCGTTGAATTTTTAAAGCTAGTACTTATAGAAGCCGAGATACAGACTTCCAACCTTTGGGTTTTTGGTGCACATATATGGAAACCAAAAGTTTGTATCTCGGTTAGTAAAAGAGCTACGACTTTGGGAATAGTCTCGTTGGATTCAGAACGTCGAAACTAAGACAAAACCGTTGGATTTTTAAAGCTAGTACTTATAGAAGCCGAGATATAGACTTCCAAACTTTTGGTTTTTGGTGCACATATATGGAAACCAAAAGTTTGTATCTCGATTAGTAAAAGAGCTACAACTTTGGGAATAGTCTCGTTCGATTCAGAACGTCGAAACTAAGACAAAACCGTTGGATTTTTAAAGCTAGTACTTATAGAAGCCGAGATATAGACTTCCAAACTTTTGGTTTTTGGTGCACATATATGGAAACCAAAAGTTTGTACCTCGATTAGTAAAAGAGCTACGACTTTGGGAATAGTCTCGTTCGATTTAGAACGTCAAAACTAAGACAAAACCGTTGAATTTTTAAAGCTAGTACTTATAGAAGCCGAGATATAGACTTCCAAACTTTTGGTTTTTGGTGCACATATATGGAAACCAAAAGTTTGTATCTCGGTTAGTAAAAAAGCTACGACTTTGGGAATAGTCTCGTTGGATTCAGAACGTCAAAACTAAGACAAAACCGTTGGATCTTTAAAGCTAGTACTTATAGAAGCCGAGATATAGACTTCCAAACTTTTGGTTTTTGGTGCACATATATGGAAACCAAAAGTTTGTATCTCGGTTAGTAAAAGAGCTACGACTTTGGGAATAGTCTCGTTGGATTCAGAACGTCGAAACTAAGATAAAACCGTTGAATTTTTAAAGCTAGTACTTATAGAAGCCGAGATACAGACTTTCAACCTTTGGGTTTTTGGTACACATATATGGAAACCAAAAGTTTGTATCTCGGTTAGTAAAAGAGCTACGACTTTGGGAATAGTCTCGTTGGATTCAGAACGTCGAAACTAAGATAAAACCGTTGAATTTTTAAAGCTAGTACTTATAGAAGCCGAAATACAGACTTCCAACCTTTGGGTTTTTGGTGCACATATATGGAAACCAAAAGTTTGTATCTCGGTTAGTAAAAAAGCTACGACTTTGGGAATAGTCTCGTTGGATTCAGAACGTCGAAACTAAGACAAAACCGTTGGATCTTTAAAGCTAGTACTTATAGAAGCCGAGATATAGACTTCCAAACTTTTGGTTTTTGGTGCACATATATGGAAACCAAAAGTTTGTATCTCGGTTAGTAAAAGAGCTTCGACTTTGGGAATAGTCTCGTTGGATTCAGAACAACGAAACTAAGACAAAACCGTTGGATTTTTAAAGCTAGTACTTATAGAAGCCGAGATACAGACTTCCAACCTTTGGGTTTTTACACATCTCGTGAGAGTTCAAAAGTTTGTATCTCGGTTAGTAAAAGAGCTACGACTTTGGGAATAGTCTCGTTGTATTCAGAACGTCAAAACTAAAATAAAACCGTTGAATTTTTAAAGCTAGTACTTATAGAAGCCGAGATACAGACTTCCAACCTTTGGGTTTTTGGTACACATATATGGAAACCAAAAGTTTGTATCTCGGTTAGTAAAAGAGCTACGACTTTGGGAATAGTCTCGTTGGATTCAGAACGTCGAAACTAAGACAAAACCGTTGGATCTTTAAAGCTGAGTACTTATAGAAGCCGAGATATAGACTTCCAAACTTTTGGTTTTTGGTGCACATATATGGAAACCAAAAGTTTGTATCTCGGTTAGTAAAAGAGCTACGACTTTGGGAATAGTCTCGTTGGATTCAGAACAACGAAACTAAGACAAAACCGTTGGATTTTTAAAGCTAGTACTTATAGAAGCCGAGATACAGACTTCCAACCTTTGGGTTTTTGGTGCACATATATGGAAACCAAAAGTTTGTATCTCGGTTAGTAAAAGAGCTACGACTTTGGGAATAGTCTCGTTGTATTCAGAACGTCAAAACTAAAATAAAACCGTTGAATTTTTAAAGCTAGTACTTATAGAAGCCGAGATACAGACTTCCAACCTTTGGGTTTTTGGTACACATATATGGAAACCAAAAGTTTGTATCTCGGTTAGTAAAAGAGCTACGACTTTGGGAATAGTCTCGTTGGATTCAGAACGTCGAAACTAAGACAAAACCGCTGGATTTTTAAAGCTAGTACTTATAGAAGCCGAGATATAGACTTCCAAACTTTTGGTTTTTGGTGCACATATATGGAAACCAAAAGTTTGTATCTCGGTTAGTAAAAGAGCTACGACTTTGGGAATAGTCTCGTTGGATTCAGAACAACGAAACTAAGACAAAACCGTTGGATTTTTAAAGCTAGTGCTTATAGAAGCCGAGATATAGACTTCCAAACTTTTGGTTTTTGGTGCACATATATGGAAACCAAAAGTTTGTATCTCGATTAGTAAAAGAGCTACGATTTTGGGAATAGTGTCGTTCGATTCAGAACGTCGAAACTAAGACAAAACCGTTGGATTTTTAAAGCTAGTACTTATAGAAGCCGAGATATAGACTTCCAAACTTTTGGTTTTTGGTGCACATATATGGAAACCAAAAGTTTGTATCTCGGTTAGTAAAAGAGCTACGACTTTGGGAATAGTCTCGTTGGATTCAGAACGTCGAAACTAAGACAAAATTGTTGGATTTTTAAAGCTAGTACTTATAGAAGCCGAGATATCGACTTCCAAACTTTTGGTTTTTGGTGCACATATATGGAAACCAAAAGTTTGTATCTCGGTTAGTAAAAAAGCTAGGACTTTGGGAATAGTCTCGTTGGATTCAGAACGTCGAAACTAAGACAAAACCGTTGGATTTTTAAAGCTAGTACTTATAGAAGCCGAGATATAGACTTCCAAACTTTTGGTTTTTGGTGCACATATATGGAAACCAAAAGTTTGTATCTCGGTTAGTAAAAGAGCTACGACTTTGGGAATAGTCTCGTTGGATTCAGAACAACGAAACTAAGACAAAACCGTTGGATTTTTAAAGCTAGTACTTATAGAAGCCGAGATACAGGCTTCCAACCTTTGGGTTTTTGGTGCACATATATGGAAACCAAAAGTTTGTATCTCGGTGAGTAAAAGAGCTACGACTTTGGGAATAGTCTCGTTGGATTCAGAACAACGAAACTAAGACAAAACCGTTGGATTTTTAAAGCTAGTACTTATAGAAGCCGAGATACAGACTTCCAACCTTTGGGTTTTTGGTGCACATATATGGAAACCAAAAGTTTGTATCTCGGTTAGTAAAAAAGCTACGACTTTGGGAATAGTCTCGTTGGATTCAGAACGTCGAAACTAAGACAAAACCGTTGGATCTTTAAAGCTAGTACTTATAGAAGCCGAGATATAGACTTCCAAACTTTTGGTTTTTGGTGCACATATATGGAAACCAAAAGTTTGTATCTCGGTTAGTAAAAGAGCTTCGACTTTGGGAATAGTCTCGTTGGATTCAGAACAACGAAACTAAGACAAAACCGTTGGATTTTTAAAGCTAGTACTTATAGAAGCCGAGATACAGACTTCCAACCTTTGGGTTTTTGGTGCACATATATGGAAACCAAAAGTTTGTATCTCGGTTAGTAAAAGAGCTACGACTTTAAGAATAGTCTCGTTGGATTCAGAACAACGAAACTAAGACAAAACCGTTGGATTTTTAAAGCTAGTACTTATAGAAGCCGAGATACAGACTTCCAACCTTTGGGTTTTTGGTGCACATATATGGAAACCAAAAGTTTGTATCTCGGTTAGTAAAAGAGCTACGACTTTGGGAATAGTCTCGTTGGATTCAGAACAACGAAACTAAGACAAAACCGTTGGATTTTTAAAGCTAGTACTTATAGAAGCCGAGATATAGACTTCCAAACTTTTGGTTTTTGGTGCACATATATGGAAACCAAAAGTTTGTATCTCGGTTAGTAAAAGAGCTACGACTTTGGGAATAGTCTCGTTGGATTCAGAACAACGAAACTAAGACAAAACCGTTGGATTTTTAAAGCTAGTACTTATAGAAGCCGAGATACAGACTTCCAACCTTTGGGTTTTTGGTGCACATATATGGAAACCAAAAGTTTGTATCTCAATTAGTAAAAAAGCTACGACTTTAAGAATAGTCTCGTTGGATTCAGAACAACGAAACTAAGACAAAACCGTTGGATTTTTAAAGCTAGTACTTATAGAAGCCGAGATATAGACTTCCAAACTTTTGGTTTTTGGTGCACATATATGGAAACCAAAAGTTTGTATCTCGGTTAGTAAAAGAGCTACGACTTTGGGAATAGTCTCGTTGGATTCAGAACGTCGAAACTAAGATAAAACCGTTGAATTTTTAAAGCTAGTACTTATAGAAGCCGAGATACAGACTTCCAACCTTTGGGTTTTTGGTGCACATATATGGAAACCAAAAGTTTGTATCTCGGTTAGTAAAAGAGCTACGACTTTGGGAATAGTCTCGTTGGATTCAGAACGTCGAAACTAAGACAAAACCGTTGGATTTTTAAAGCTAGTACTTATAGAAGCCGAGATATAGACTTCCAAACTTTTGGTTTTTGGTGCACATATATGGAAACCAAAAGTTTGTATCTCGATTAGTAAAAGAGCTACAACTTTGGGAATAGTCTCGTTCGATTCAGAACGTCGAAACTAAGACAAAACCGTTGGATTTTTAAAGCTAGTACTTATAGAAGCCGAGATATAGACTTCCAAACTTTTGGTTTTTGGTGCACATATATGGAAACCAAAAGTTTGTACCTCGATTAGTAAAAGAGCTACGACTTTGGGAATAGTCTCGTTCGATTTAGAACGTCAAAACTAAGACAAAACCGTTGAATTTTTAAAGCTAGTACTTATAGAAGCCGAGATATAGACTTCCAAACTTTTGGTTTTTGGTGCACATATATGGAAACCAAAAGTTTGTATCTCGGTTAGTAAAAAAGCTACGACTTTGGGAATAGTCTCGTTGGATTCAGAACGTCAAAACTAAGACAAAACCGTTGGATCTTTAAAGCTAGTACTTATAGAAGCCGAGATATAGACTTCCAAACTTTTGGTTTTTGGTGCACATATATGGAAACCAAAAGTTTGTATCTCGGTTAGTAAAAGAGCTACGACTTTGGGAATAGTCTCGTTGGATTCAGAACGTCGAAACTAAGATAAAACCGTTGAATTTTTAAAGCTAGTACTTATAGAAGCCGAGATACAGACTTTCAACCTTTGGGTTTTTGGTACACATATATGGAAACCAAAAGTTTGTATCTCGGTTAGTAAAAGAGCTACGACTTTGGGAATAGTCTCGTTGGATTCAGAACGTCGAAACTAAGATAAAACCGTTGAATTTTTAAAGCTAGTACTTATAGAAGCCGAAATACAGACTTCCAACCTTTGGGTTTTTGGTGCACATATATGGAAACCAAAAGTTTGTATCTCGGTTAGTAAAAAAGCTACGACTTTGGGAATAGTCTCGTTGGATTCAGAACGTCGAAACTAAGACAAAACCGTTGGATCTTTAAAGCTAGTACTTATAGAAGCCGAGATATAGACTTCCAAACTTTTGGTTTTTGGTGCACATATATGGAAACCAAAAGTTTGTATCTCGGTTAGTAAAAGAGCTTCGACTTTGGGAATAGTCTCGTTGGATTCAGAACAACGAAACTAAGACAAAACCGTTGGATTTTTAAAGCTAGTACTTATAGAAGCCGAGATACAGACTTCCAACCTTTGGGTTTTTGGTGCACATATATGGAAACCAAAAGTTTGTATCTCGGTTAGTAAAAGAGCTACGACTTTGGGAATAGTCTCGTTGTATTCAGAACGTCAAAACTAAAATAAAACCGTTGAATTTTTAAAGCTAGTACTTATAGAAGCCGAGATACAGACTTCCAACCTTTGGGTTTTTGGTACACATATATGGAAACCAAAAGTTTGTATCTCGGTTAGTAAAAGAGCTACGACTTTGGGAATAGTCTCGTTGGATTCAGAACGTCGAAACTAAGACAAAACCGTTGGATCTTTAAAGCTAGTACTTATAGAAGCCGAGATATAGACTTCCAAACTTTTGGTTTTTGGTGCACATATATGGAAACCAAAAGTTTGTATCTCGGTTAGTAAAAGAGCTACGACTTTGGGAATAGTCTCGTTGGATTCAGAACAACGAAACTAAGACAAAACCGTTGGATTTTTAAAGCTAGTACTTATAGAAGCCGAGATACAGACTTCCAACCTTTGGGTTTTTGGTGCACATATATGGAAACCAAAAGTTTGTATCTCGGTTAGTAAAAGAGCTACGACTTTGGGAATAGTCTCGTTGTATTCAGAACGTCAAAACTAAAATAAAACCGTTGAATTTTTAAAGCTAGTACTTATAGAAGCCGAGATACAGACTTCCAACCTTTGGGTTTTTGGTACACATATATGGAAACCAAAAGTTTGTATCTCGGTTAGTAAAAGAGCTACGACTTTGGGAATAGTCTCGTTGGATTCAGAACGTCGAAACTAAGACAAAACCGCTGGATTTTTAAAGCTAGTACTTATAGAAGCCGAGATATAGACTTCCAAACTTTTGGTTTTTGGTGCACATATATGGAAACCAAAAGTTTGTATCTCGGTTAGTAAAAGAGCTACGACTTTGGGAATAGTCTCGTTGGATTCAGAACAACGAAACTAAGACAAAACCGTTGGATTTTTAAAGCTAGTGCTTATAGAAGCCGAGATATAGACTTCCAAACTTTTGGTTTTTGGTGCACATATATGGAAACCAAAAGTTTGTATCTCGATTAGTAAAAGAGCTACGATTTTGGGAATAGTGTCGTTCGATTCAGAACGTCGAAACTAAGACAAAACCGTTGGATTTTTAAAGCTAGTACTTATAGAAGCCGAGATATAGACTTCCAAACTTTTGGTTTTTGGTGCACATATATGGAAACCAAAAGTTTGTATCTCGGTTAGTAAAAGAGCTACGACTTTGGGAATAGTCTCGTTGGATTCAGAACGTCGAAACTAAGACAAAATTGTTGGATTTTTAAAGCTAGTACTTATAGAAGCCGAGATATCGACTTCCAAACTTTTGGTTTTTGGTGCACATATATGGAAACCAAAAGTTTGTATCTCGGTTAGTAAAAAAGCTAGGACTTTGGGAATAGTCTCGTTGGATTCAGAACGTCGAAACTAAGACAAAACCGTTGGATTTTTAAAGCTAGTACTTATAGAAGCCGAGATATAGACTTCCAAACTTTTGGTTTTTGGTGCACATATATGGAAACCAAAAGTTTGTATCTCGGTTAGTAAAAGAGCTACGACTTTGGGAATAGTCTCGTTGGATTCAGAACAACGAAACTAAGACAAAACCGTTGGATTTTTAAAGCTAGTACTTATAGAAGCCGAGATACAGGCTTCCAACCTTTGGGTTTTTGGTGCACATATATGGAAACCAAAAGTTTGTATCTCGGTGAGTAAAAGAGCTACGACTTTGGGAATAGTCTCGTTGGATTCAGAACAACGAAACTAAGACAAAACCGTTGGATTTTTAAAGCTAGTACTTATAGAAGCCGAGATACAGACTTCCAACCTTTGGGTTTTTGGTGCACATATATGGAAACCAAAAGTTTGTATCTCGGTTAGTAAAAAAGCTACGACTTTGGGAATAGTCTCGTTGGATTCAGAACGTCGAAACTAAGACAAAACCGTTGGATCTTTAAAGCTAGTACTTATAGAAGCCGAGATATAGACTTCCAAACTTTTGGTTTTTGGTGCACATATATGGAAACCAAAAGTTTGTATCTCGGTTAGTAAAAGAGCTTCGACTTTGGGAATAGTCTCGTTGGATTCAGAACAACGAAACTAAGACAAAACCGTTGGATTTTTAAAGCTAGTACTTATAGAAGCCGAGATACAGACTTCCAACCTTTGGGTTTTTGGTGCACATATATGGAAACCAAAAGTTTGTATCTCGGTTAGTAAAAGAGCTACGACTTTGGGAATAGTCTCGTTGTATTCAGAACGTCAAAACTAAAATAAAACCGTTGAATTTTTAAAGCTAGTACTTATAGAAGCCGAGATACAGACTTCCAACCTTTGGGTTTTTGGTACACATATATGGAAACCAAAAGTTTGTATCTCGGTTAGTAAAAGAGCTACGACTTTGGGAATAGTCTCGTTGGATTCAGAACGTCGAAACTAAGACAAAACCGTTGGATCTTTAAAGCTAGTACTTATAGAAGCCGAGATATAGACTTCCAAACTTTTGGTTTTTGGTGCACATATATGGAAACCAAAAGTTTGTATCTCGGTTAGTAAAAGAGCTACGACTTTGGGAATAGTCTCGTTGGATTCAGAACAACGAAACTAAGACAAAACCGTTGGATTTTTAAAGCTAGTACTTATAGAAGCCGAGATACAGACTTCCAACCTTTGGGTTTTTGGTGCACATATATGGAAACCAAAAGTTTGTATCTCGGTTAGTAAAAGAGCTACGACTTTGGGAATAGTCTCGTTGTATTCAGAACGTCAAAACTAAAATAAAACCGTTGAATTTTTAAAGCTAGTACTTATAGAAGCCGAGATACAGACTTCCAACCTTTGGGTTTTTGGTACACATATATGGAAACCAAAAGTTTGTATCTCGGTTAGTAAAAGAGCTACGACTTTGGGAATAGTCTCGTTGGATTCAGAACGTCGAAACTAAGACAAAACCGCTGGATTTTTAAAGCTAGTACTTATAGAAGCCGAGATATAGACTTCCAAACTTTTGGTTTTTGGTGCACATATATGGAAACCAAAAGTTTGTATCTCGGTTAGTAAAAGAGCTACGACTTTGGGAATAGTCTCGTTGGATTCAGAACAACGAAACTAAGACAAAACCGTTGGATTTTTAAAGCTAGTGCTTATAGAAGCCGAGATATAGACTTCCAAACTTTTGGTTTTTGGTGCACATATATGGAAACCAAAAGTTTGTATCTCGATTAGTAAAAGAGCTACGATTTTGGGAATAGTGTCGTTCGATTCAGAACGTCGAAACTAAGACAAAACCGTTGGATTTTTAAAGCTAGTACTTATAGAAGCCGAGATATAGACTTCCAAACTTTTGGTTTTTGGTGCACATATATGGAAACCAAAAGTTTGTATCTCGGTTAGTAAAAGAGCTACGACTTTGGGAATAGTCTCGTTGGATTCAGAACGTCGAAACTAAGACAAAATTGTTGGATTTTTAAAGCTAGTACTTATAGAAGCCGAGATATAGACTTCCAAACTTTTGGTTTTTGGTGCACATATATGGAAACCAAAAGTTTGTATCTCGGTTAGTAAAAAAGCTAGGACTTTGGGAATGGTCTCGTTGGATTCAGAACGTCGAAACTAAGACAAAAAAGTTGGATTTTTAAAGCTAGTACTTATAGAAGCCGAGATATAGACTTCCAAACTTTTGGTTTTTGGTGCACATATATGGAAACCAAAAGTTTGTATCTCGGTTAGTAAAAGAGCTACGACTTTGGGAATAGTCTCGTTGGATTCAGAACAACGAAACTAAGACAAAACCGTTGGATTTTTAAAGCTAGTACTTATAGAAGCCGAGATACAGACTTCCAACCTTTGGGTTTTTGGTGCACATATATGGAAACCAAAAGTTTGTATCTCGGTGAGTAAAAGAGCTACGACTTTGGGAATAGTCTCGTTGGATTCAGAACAACGAAACTAAGACAAAACCGTTGGATTTTTAAAGCTAGTACTTATAGAAGCCGAGATACAGACTTCCAACCTTTGGGTTTTTGGTGCACATATATGGAAACCAAAAGTTTGTATCTCGGTTAGTAAAAGAGCTACGACTTTAAGAATAGTCTCGTTAAATTCAGAACAACGAAACTAAGACAAAACCGTTGGATTTTTAAAGCTAGTACTTATAGAAGCCGAGATATAGACTTCCAAACTTTTGGTTTTTGGTGCACATATATGGAAACCAAAAGTTTGTATCTCGGTTAGTAAAAGAGCTACGACTTTGGGAATAGTCTCGTTGGATTCAGAACGTCGAAACTAAGATAAAACCGTTGAATTTTTAAAGCTAGTACTTATAGAAGCCGAGATACAAACTTCCAACCTTTGGGTTTTTGGTGCACATATATGGAAACCAAAAGTTTGTATCTCGGTTAGTAAAAGAGCTACGACTTTGGGAATAGTCTCGTTGGATTCAGAACGTCGAAACTAAGACAAAACCGTTGGATTTTTAAAGCTAGTACTTATAGAAGCCGAGATATAGACTTCCAAACTTTTGGTTTTTGGTGCACATATATGGAAACCAAAAGTTTGTATCTCGATTAGTAAAAGAGCTACGACTTTGGGAATAGTCTCGTTCGATTCAGAACGTCGAAACTAAGACAAAACCGTTGGATTTTTAAAGCTAGTACTTATAGAAGCCGAGATATAGACTTCCAAACTTTTGGTTTTTGGTGCACATATATGGAAACCAAAAGTTTGTACCTCGATTAGTAAAAGAGCTACGACTTTGGGAATAGTCTCGTTCGATTTAGAACGTCAAAACTAAGACAAAACCGTTGAATTTTTAAAGCTAGTACTTATAGAAGCCGAGATATAGACTTCCAAACTTTTGGTTTTTGGTGCACATATATGGAAACCAAAAGTTTGTATCTCGGTTAGTAAAAAAGCTACGACTTTGGGAATAGTCTCGTTGGATTCAGAACGTCAAAACTAAGACAAAACCGTTGGATCTTTAAAGCTAGTACTTATAGAAGCCGAGATATAGACTTCCAAACTTTTGGTTTTTGGTGCACATATATGGAAACCAAAAGTTTGTATCTCGGTTAGTAAAAGAGCTACGACTTTGGGAATAGTCTCGTTGGATTCAGAACAACGAAACTAAGACAAAACCGTTGGATTTTTAAAGCTAGTACTTATAGAAGCCGAGATATAGACTTCCAAACTTTTGGTTTTTGGTGCACATATATGGAAACCAAAAATTTGTATCTCGGTTAGTATAAGAGCTACGACTTTGAGAATAGTTTCGTTGGATTCAGAACGTCAAAACTAAGATAAAACCGTTGGATTTTTAAAGCTAGTACTTATAGAAGCCGAGATACAGACTTCCAACCTTTGGGTTTTTGGTACACATATATGGAAACCAAAAGTTTGTATCTCGGTTAGTAAAAGAGCTACGACTTTGGGAATAGTCTCGTTGGATTCAGAACGTCGAAACTAAGACAAAACCGTTGGATTTTTAAAGCTAGTACTTATAGAAGCCGAGATATAGACTTCCAAACTTTTGGTTTTTGGTGCACATATATGGAAACCAAAAGTTTGTATCTCGGTTAGTAAAAGAGCTACGACTTTGGGAATAGTTTCGTTGGATTCAGAACGTCGAAGCTAAGACAAAACCGTTGGATTTTTAAAGCTAGTACTTATAAAAGCCGAGATACAGACTTCCAACCTTTGGGTTTTTGGTGCACATATATGGAAACCAAAAGTTTGTATCTCGGTTAGTAAAAGAGCTACGACTTTGGGAATAGTCTCGTTGGATTCAGAACGTCGAAACTAAGATAAAACCGTTGAATTTTTAAAGCTAGTAATTATAGAAGCCGAAATACAGACTTCCAACCTTTGGGTTTTTGGTGCACATATATGGAAACCAAAAGTTTGTATCTCGGTTAGTAAAAGAGCTACGACTTTGGGAATAGTCTCGTTGGATTCAGAACGTCGAGACTAAGACAAAACCGTTGGATTTTTAAAGCTAGTACTTATAGAAGCCGAGATATAGACTTCCAAACTTTTGGTTTTTGGTGCACATATATGGAAACCAAAAGTTTGTATCTCGGTTAGTAAAAGAGCTACGACTTTGGGAATAGTCTCGTTGGATTCAGAACGTCGAAACTAAGATAAAACCGTTGAATTTTTAAAGCTAGTACTTATAGAAGCCGAAATACAGACTTCCAACCTTTGGGTTTTTGGTGCACATATATGGAAACCAAAAGTTTGTATCTCGGTTAGTAAAAGAGCTACGACTTTGGGAATAGTCTCGTTGGATTCAGAACGTCGAAACTAAGACAAAACCGTTGGATTTTTAAAGCTAGTACTTATAGAAGCCGAGATATAGACTTCCAAACTTTTGGTTTTTGGTGCACATATATGGAAACCAAAAGTTTGTATCTCGGTTAGTAAAAGAGCTACGACTTTGGGAATAGTTTCGTTGGATTCAGAACGTCGAAGCTAAGACAAAACCGTTGGATTTTTAAAGCTAGTACTTATAGAAGCCGAGATATAGACTTCCAAACTTTTGGTTTTTGGTGCACATATATGGAAACCAAAATTTTGTATCTCGGTTAGTAAAAGAGCTACGACTTTGGGAATAGTTTCGTTGGATTCAGAACGTCGAAACTAAGATAAAACCGTTGGATTTTTAAAGCTAGTACTTATAGAAGCCGAGATACAGACTTCCAACCTTTGGGTTTTTGGTGCACATATATGGAAACCAAAAGTTTGTATCTCGGTTAGTAAAAGAGCTACGACTTTGGGAATAGTCTCGTTAGATTCAGAACGTCGAAACTAAGATAAAACCGTTGAATTTTTAAAGCTAGTACTTATAGAAGCCGAAATACAGACTTCCAACCTTTGGGTTTTTGGTGCACATATATGGAAACCAAAAGTTTGTATCTCGGTTAGTAAAAGAGCTACGACTTTGGGAATAGTCTCGTTGGATTCAGAACGTCGAAACTAAGACAAAACCGTTGGATTTTTAAAGCTAGTACTTATAGAAGCCGAGATATAGACTTCCAAACTTTTGGTTTTTGGTGCACATATATGGAAACCAAAAGTTTGTATCTCGATTAGTAAAAGAGCTACGACTTTGGGAATAGTCTCGTTCGATTTAGAACGTCAAAACTAAGACAAAACCGTTGAATTTTTAAAGTTAGTACTTATAGAAGCCGAGATATAGACTTCCAAACTTTTGGTTTTTGGTGCACATATATGGAAACCAAAAGTTTGTATCTCGGTTAGTAAAAGAGCTACGACTTTGGGAATAGTTTCGTTGGATACAGAACGTCGAAGCTAAGACAAAACCGTTGGATTTTTAAAGCTAGTACTTATAGAAGCCGAGATATAGACTTCCAAACTTTTGGTTTTTGGTGCACATATATGGAAACCAAAATTTTGTATCTCGGTTAGTAAAAGAGCTACGACTTTGGGAATAGTTTCGTTGGATTCAGAACGTCGAAACTAAGATAAAACCGTTGGATTTTTAAAGCTAGTACTTATAGAAGCCGAGATACAGACTTCCAACCTTTGGGTTTTTGGTGCACATATATGGAAACCAAAAGTTTGTATCTCGGTTAGTAAAAGAGCTACGACTTTGGGAATAGTCTCGTTGGATTCAGAACGTTGAAACTAAGACAAAACCGTTGGATCTTTAAAGCTAGTACTTATAGAAGCCGAGATATAGACTTCCAAACTTTTGGTTTTTGGTGCACATATATGGAAACCAAAAGTTTGTATCTCGGTTAGTAAAAGAGCTTCGACTTTGGGAATAGTCTCGTTGGATTCAGAACAACGAAACTAAGACAAAACCGTTGGATTTTTAAAGCTAGTACTTATAGAAGCCGAGATACAGACTTCCAACCTTTGGGTTTTTGGTGCACATATATGGAAACCAAAAGTTTGTATCTCGGTTAGTAAAAGAGCTACGACTTTGGGAATAGTCTCGTTGTATTTAGAACGTCAAAACTAAGATAAAACCGTTGAATTTTTAAAGCTAGTACTTATAGAAGCCGAGATACAGACTTCCAACCTTTGGGTTTTTGGTACACATATATGGAAACCAAAAGTTTGTATCTCGGTTAGTAAAAGAGCTACGACTTTGGGAATAGTCTCGTTGGATTCAGAACGTCGAAACTAAGACAAAACCGCTGGATTTTTAAAGCTAGTACTTATAGAAGCCGAGATATAGACTTCCAAACTTTTGGTTTTTGGTGCACATATATGGAAACCAAAAGTTTGTATCTCGGTTAGTAAAAGAGCTACGACTTTGGGGATAGTCTCGTTGGATTCAGAACAACGAAACTAAGACAAAACCGTTGGATTTTTAAAGCTAGTACTTATAGAAGCCGAGATATAGACTTCCAAACTTTTGGTTTTTGGTGCACATATATGGAAACCAAAAGTTTGTATCTCGATTAGTAAAAGAGCTACGATTTTGGGAATAGTGTCGTTCGATTCAGAACGTCGAAACTAAGACAAAACCGTTGGATTTTTAAAGCTAGTACTTATAGAAGCCGAGATATAGACTTCCAAACTTTTGGTTTTTGGTGCACATATATGGAAACCAAAAGTTTGTATCTCGGTTAGTAAAAGAGCTACGACTTTGGGAATAGTCTCGTTGGATTCAGAACGTCGAAACTAAGACAAAATTGTTGGATTTTTAAAGCTAGTACTTATAGAAGCCGAGATATAGACTTCCAAACTTTTGGTTTTTGGTGCACATATATGGAAACCAAAAGTTTGTATCTCGGTTAGTAAAAAACCTAGGACTTTGGGAATAGTCTCGTTGGATTCAGAACGTCGAAACTAAGACAAAACCGTTGGATTTTTAAAGCTAGTACTTATAGAAGCCGAGATATAGACTTCCAAACTTTTGGTTTTTGGTGCACATATATGGAAACCAAAAGTTTGTATCTCGGTTAGTAAAAGAGCTACGACTTTTAGAATAGTCTCGTTGGATTCAGAACAACGAAACTAAGACAAAACCGTTCGATTTTTAAAGCTAGTACTTATAGAAGCCGAGATACAGACTTCCAACCTTTGGGTTTTTGGTGCACATATATGGAAACCAAAAGTTTGTATCTCGGTTAGTAAAAGAGCTACGACTTTAAGAATAGTCTCGTTGGATTCAGAACAACGAAACTAAGACAAAACCGTTGGATTTTTAAAGCTAGTACTTATAGAAGCCGAGATACAGACTTCCAACCTTTGGGTTTTTGGTGCACATATATGGAAACCAAAAGTTTGTATCTCGGTTAGTAAAAGAGCTACGACTTTGAGAATAGTTTCGTTGGATTCAGAACGTCAAAACTAAGATAAAACCGTTGGATTTTTAAAGCTAGTACTTATAGAAGCCGAGATACAGACTTCCAACCTTTGGGTTTTTGGTACACATATATGGAAACCAAAAGTTTGTATCTCGGTTAGTAAAAGAGCTACGACTTTGGGAATATTTTCGTTGGATTCAGAACGTCGAAACTAAGACAAAACCGTTGGATTTTTAAAGCTAGTACTTATAGAAGCCGAGATATAGACTTCCAAACTTTTGGTTTTTGGTGCACATATATGGAAACCAAAATTTTGTATCTCGGTTAGTAAAAGAGCTACGACTTTGGGAATAGTTTCGTTGGATTCAGAACGTCGAAACTAAGATAAAACCGTTGGATTTTTAAAGCTAGTACTTATAGAAGCCGAGATACAGACTTCCAACCTTTGGGTTTTTGGTGCACATATATGGAAACCAAAAGTTTGTATCTCGGTTAGTAAAAGAGCTACGACTTTGGGAATAGTCTCGTTAGATTCAGAACGTCGAAACTAAGATAAAACCGTTGAATTTTTAAAGCTAGTACTTATAGAAGCCGAAATACAGACTTCCAACCTTTGGGTTTTTGGTGCACATATATGGAAACCAAAAGTTTGTATCTCGGTTAGTAAAAGAGCTACGACTTTGGGAATAGTCTCGTTGGATTTAGAACGTCGAAACTAAGACAAAACCGTTGGATTTTTAAAGCTAGTACTTATAGAAGCCGAGATATAGACTTCCAAACTTTTGGTTTTTGGTGCACATATATGGAAACCAAAAGTTTGTATCTCGATTAGTAAAAGAGCTACGACTTTAGGAATAGTCTCGTTCGATTTAGAACGTCAAAACTAAGACAAAACCGTTGAATTTTTAAAGCTAGTACTTATAGAAGCCGAGATATAGACTTCCAAACTTTTGGTTTTTGGTGCACATATATGGAAACCAAAAGTTTGTATCTCGGTTAGTAAAAGAGCTACGACTTTGGGAATAGTTTCGTTGGATTCAGAACGTCGAAGCTAAGACAAAACCGTTGGATTTTTAAAGCTAGTACTTATAGAAGCCGAGATATAGACTTCCAAACTTTTGGTTTTTGGTGCACATATATGGAAACCAAAATTTTGTATCTCGGTTAGTAAAAGAGCTACGACTTTGGGAATAGTTTCGTTGGATTCAGAACGTCGAAACTAAGATAAAACCGTTGGATTTTTAAAGCTAGTACTTATAGAAGCCGACATACAGACTTCCAACCTTTGGGTTTTTGGTGCACATATATGGAAACCAAAAGTTTGTATCTCGGTTAGTAAAAGAGCTACGACTTTGGGAATAGTCTCGTTGGATTCAGAACGTCGAAACTAAGATAAAACCGTTGAATTTTTAAAGCTAGTACTTATAGAAGCCGAAATACAGACTTCCAACCTTTGGGTTTTTGGTGCACATATATGGAAACCAAAAGTTTGTATCTCGGTTAGTAAAAGAGCTACGACTTTGGGAATAGTCTCGTTGGATTCAGAACGTCGAAACTAAGACAAAACCGTTGGATTTTTAAAGCTAGTACTTATAGAAGCCGAGATATAGACTTCCAAACTTTTGGTTTTTGGTGCACATATATGGAAACCAAAAGTTTGTATCTCGATTAGTAAAAGAGCTACGACTTTGGGAATAGTCTCGTTCGATTTAGAACGTCAAAACTAAGACAAAACCGTTGAATTTTTAAAGCTAGTACTTATAGAAGCCGAGATATAGACTTCCAAACTTTTGGTTTTTGGTGCACATATATGGAAACCAAAAGTTTGTATCTCGGTTAGTAAAAGAGCTACGACTTTGGGAATAGTTTCGTTGGATTCAGAACGTCGAAGCTAAGACAAAACCGTTGGATTTTTAAAGCTAGTACTTATAGAAGCCGAGATATAGACTTCCAAACTTTTGGTTTTTGGTGCACATATATGGAAACCAAAATTTTGTATCTCGGTTAGTAAAAGAGCTACGACTTTGGGAATAGTTTCGTTGGATTCAGAACGTCGAAGCTAAGACAAAACCGTTGGATTTTTAAAGCTAGTACTTATAGAAGCCGAGATATAGACTTCCAAACTTTTGGTTTTTGGTGCACATATATGGAAACCAAAATTTTGTATCTCGGTTAGTAAAAGAGCTACGACTTTGGGAATAGTTTCGTTGGATTCAGAACGTCGAAACTAAGATAAAACCGTTGGATTTTTAAAGCTAGTACTTATAGAAGCCGAGATACAGACTTCCAACCTTTGGGTTTTTGGTGCACATATATGGAAACCAAAAGTTTGTATCTCGGTTAGTAAAAGAGCTACGACTTTGGGAATAGTCTCGTTGGATTCAGAACGTTAAAACTAAGACAAAACCGTTGGATCTTTAAAGCTAGTACTTATAGAAGCCGAGATATAGACTTCCAAACTTTTGGTTTTTGGTGCACATATATGGAAACCAAAAGTTTGTATCTCGGTTAGTAAAAGAGCTACGACTTTGGGAATAGTCTCGTTGGATTCAGAACGTCGAAACTAAGACAAAACCGCTGGATTTTTAAAGCTAGTACTTATAGAAGCCGAGATATAGACTTCCAAACTTTTGGTTTTTGGTGCACATATATGGAAACCAAAAGTTTGTATCTCGGTTAGTAAAAGAGCTACGACTTTGGGAATAGTCTCGTTGGATTCAGAACAACGAAACTAAGACAAAACCGTTGGATTTTTAAAGCTAGTACTTATAGAAGCCGAGATATAGACTTCCAAACTTTTGGTTTTTGGTGCACATATATGGAAACCAAAAGTTTGTATCTCGATTAGTAAAAAAGCTACGATTTTGGGAATAGTGTCGTTCGATTCAGAACGTCGAAACTAAGACAAAACCGTTGGATTTTTAAAGCTAGTACTTATAGAAGCCGAGATATAGACTTCCAAATTTTGGTTTTTGGTGCACATATATGGAAACCAAAAGTTTGTATCTCGGTTAGTAAAAGAGCTACGACTTTGGGAATAGTCTCGTTGGATTCAGAACGTCGAAACTAAGACAAAATTGTTGGATTTTTAAAGCTAGTACTTATAGAAGCCGAGATATAGACTTCCAAACTTTTGGTTTTTGGTGCACATATATGGAAACCAAAAGTTTGTATCTCGGTTAGTAAAAAACCTAGGACTTTGGGAATAGTCTCGTTGGATTCAGAACGTCGAAACTAAGACAAAACCGTTGGATTTTTAAAGCTAGTACTTATAGAAGCCGAGATATAGACTTCCAAACTTTTGGTTTTTGGTGCACATATATGGAAACCAAAAGTTTGTATCTCGGTTAGTAAAAGAGCTACGACTTTGGGAATAGTCTCGTTGGATTCAGAACAACGAAACTAAGACAAAACCGTTGGATTTTTAAAGCTAGTACTTATAGAAGCCGAGATACAGACTTCCAACCTTTGGGTTTTTGGTGCACATATATGGAAACCAAAAGTTTGTATCTCGGTTAGTAAAAGAGCTACGACTTTAAGAATAGTCTCGTTGGATTCAGAACAACGAAACTAAGACAAAACCGTTGGATTTTTAAAGCTAGTACTTATAGAAGCCGAGATACAGACTTCCAACCTTTGGGTTTTTGGTGCACATATATGGAAACCAAAAGTTTGTATCTCGGTTAGTAAAAGAGCTACGACTTTGGGAATAGTCTCGTTGGATTCAGAACAACGAAACTAAGACAAAACCGTTGGATTTTTAAAGCTAGTACTTATAGAAGCCGAGATATAGACTTCCAAACTTTTGGTTTTTGGTGCACATATATGGAAACCAAAAGTTTGTATCTCGGTTAGTAAAAGAGCTACGACTTTGGGAATAGTCTCGTTGGATTCAGAACAACGAAACTAAGACAAAACCGTTGGATTTTTAAAGCTAGTACTTATAGAAGCCGAGATACAGACTTCCAACCTTTGGGTTTTTGGTGCACATATATGGAAACCAAAAGTTTGTATCTCGGTTAGTAAAAGAGCTACGACTTTAAGAATAGTCTCGTTGGATTCAGAACAACGAAACTAAGACAAAACCGTTGGATTTTTAAAGCTAGTACTTATAGAAGCCGAGATATAGACTTCCAAACTTTTGGTTTTTGGTGCACATATATGGAAACCAAAAGTTTGTATCTCGGTTAGTAAAAGAGCTACGACTTTGGGAATAGTCTCGTTGGATTCAGAACGTCGAAACTAAGATAAAACCGTTGAATTTTTAAAGCTAGTACTTATAGAAGCCGAGATACAGACTTCCAACCTTTGGGTTTTTGGTGCACATATATGGAAACCAAAAGTTTGTATCTCGATTAGTAAAAGAGCTACGACTTTGGGAATAGTCTCGTTCGATTCAGAACGTCGAAACTAAGACAAAACCGTTGGATTTTTAAAGCTAGTACTTATAGAAGCCGAGATATAGACTTCCAAACTTTTGGTTTTTGGTGCACATATATGGAAACCAAAAGTTTGTACCTCGATTAGTAAAAGAGCTACGACTTTGGGAATAGTCTCGTTGGATTCAGAACGTCAAAACTAAGACAAAACCGTTGGATCTTTAAAGCTAGTACTTATAGAAGCCGAGATACAGACTTCCAACCTTTGGGTTTTTGGTGCACATATATGGAAACCAAAAGTTTGTATCTCGGTTAGTAAAAGAGCTACGACTTTAAGAATAGTCTCGTTGGATTCAGAACAACGAAACTAAGACAAAACCGTTGGATTTTTAAAGCTAGTACTTATAGAAGCCGAGATACAGACTTCCAACCTTTGGGTTTTTGGTGCACATATATGGAAACCAAAAGTTTGTATCTCGGTTAGTAAAAGAGCTACGACTTTGGGAATAGTCTCGTTGGATTCAGAACAACGAAACTAAGACAAAACCGTTGGATTTTTAAAGCTAGTACTTATAGAAGCCGAGATATAGACTTCCAAACTTTTGGTTTCTGGTGCACATATATGGAAACCAAAAGTTTGTATCTCGGTTAGTAAAAGAGCTACGACTTTGGGAATAGTCTCGTTGGATTCAGAACAACGAAACTAAGACAAAACCGTTGGATTTTTAAAGCTAGTACTTATAGAAGCCGAGATACAGACTTCCAACCTTTGGGTTTTTGGTGCACATATATGGAAACCAAAAGTTTGTATCTCGGTTAGTAAAAGAGCTACGACTTTAAGAATAGTCTCGTTGGATTCAGAACAACGAAACTAAGACAAAACCGTTGGATTTTTAAAGCTAGTACTTATAGAAGCCGAGATATAGACTTCCAAACTTTTGGTTTTTGGTGCACATATATGGAAACCAAAAGTTTGTATCTCGGTTAGTAAAAGAGCTACGACTTTGGGAATAGTCTCGTTGGATTCAGAACGTCGAAACTAAGATAAAACCGTTGAATTTTTAAAGCTAGTACTTATAGAAGCCGAGATACAGACTTCCAACCTTTGGGTTTTTGGTGCACATATATGGAAACCAAAAGTTTGTATCTCGATTAGTAAAAGAGCTACGACTTTGGGAATAGTCTCGTTCGATTCAGAACGTCGAAACTAAGACAAAACCGTTGGATTTTTAAAGCTAGTACTTATAGAAGCCGAGATATAGACTTCCAAACTTTTGGTTTTTGGTGCACATATATGGAAACCAAAAGTTTGTATCTCGGTTAGTAAAAGAGCTACGACTTTGGGAATAGTCTCGTTGGATTCAGAACGTCGAAACTAAGATAAAACCGTTGAATTTTTAAAGCTAGTACTTATAGAAGCCGAGATACAGACTTCCAACCTTTGGGTTTTTGGTGCACATATATGGAAACCAAAAGTTTGTATCTCGGTTAGTAAAAGAGCTACGACTTTAAGAATAGTCTCGTTGGATTCAGAACAACGAAACTAAGACAAAACCGTTGGATTTTTAAAGCTACACTTATAGAAGCCGAGATACAGACTTCCAACCTTTGGGTTTTTGGGTGCACATATATGGAAACCAAAAGTTTGTATCTCGGTTAGTAAAAGAGCTACGACTTTGGGAATAGTCTCGTTGGATTCAGAACAACGAAACTAAGACAAAACCGTTGGATTTTTAAAGCTAGTACTTATAGAAGCCGAGATATAGACTTCCAAACTTTTGGTTTTTGGTGCACATATATGGAAACCAAAAGTTTGTATCTCGGTTAGTAAAAGAGCTACGACTTTGGGAATAGTCTCGTTGGATTCAGAACAACGAAACTAAGACAAAACCGTTGGATTTTTAAAGCTAGTACTTATAGAAGCCGAGATATAGACTTCCAAACTTTTGGTTTTTGGTGCACATATATGGAAACCAAAAGTTTGTATCTCGATTAGTAAAAGAGCTACGATTTTGGGAATAGTGTCGTTCGATTCAGAACGTCGAAACTAAGACAAAACCGTTGGATTTTTAAAGCTAGTACTTATAGAAGCCGAGATATAGACTTCCAAACTTTTGGTTTTTGGTGCACATATATGGAAACCAAAAGTTTGTATCTCGGTTAGTAAAAGAGCTACGACTTTGGGAATAGTCTCGTTGGATTCAGAACGTCGAAACTAAGACAAAATTGTTGGATTTTTAAAGCTAGTACTTATAGAAGCCGAGATATAGACTTCCAAACTTTTGGTTTTTGGTGCACATATATGGAAACCAAAAGTTTGTATCTCGGTTAGTAAAAAAGCTACGATTTTGGGAATAGTGTCGTTCGATTCAGAACGTCGAAACTAAGACAAAACCGTTGGATTTTTAAAGCTAGTACTTATAGAAGCCGAGATATAGACTTCCAAACTTTTGGTTTTTGGTGCACATATATGGAAACCAAAAGTTTGTATCTCGGTTAGTAAAAGAGCTACGACTTTGGGAATAGTCTCGTTGGATTCAGAACGTCGAAACTAAGACAAAATTGTTGGATTTTTAAAGCTAGTACTTATAGAAGCCGAGATATAGACTTCCAAACTTTTGGTTTTTGGTGCACATATATGGAAACCAAAAGTTTGTATCTCGGTTAGTAAAAAACCTAGGACTTTGGGAATAGTCTCGTTGGATTCAGAACGTCGAAACTAAGACAAAACCGTTGGATTTTTAAAGCTAGTACTTATAGAAGCCGAGATATAGACTTCCAAACTTTTGGTTTTTGGTGCACATATATGGAAACCAAAAGTTTGTATCTCGGTTACTAAAAGAGCTACGACTTTGGGAATAGTCTCGTTGGATTCAGAACAACGAAACTAAGACAAAACCGTTGGATTTTTAAAGCTAGTACTTATAGAAGCCGAGATACAGACTTCCAACCTTTGGGTTTTTGGTGCACATATATGGAAACCAAAAGTTTGTATCTCGGTTAGTAAAAGAGCTACGACTTTAAGAATAGTCTCGTTGGATTCAGAACAACGAAACTAAGACAAAACCGTTGGATTTTTAAAGCTAGTACTTATAGAAGCCGAGATACAGACTTCCAACCTTTGGGTTTTTGGTGCACATATATGGAAACCAAAAGTTTGTATCTCGGTTAGTAAAAGAGCTACGACTTTGGGAATAGTCTCGTTGGATTCAGAACAACGAAACTAAGACAAAACCGTTGGATTTTTAAAGCTAGTACTTATAGAAGCCGAGATATAGACTTCCAAACTTTTGGTTTTTGGTGCACATATATGGAAACCAAAAGTTTGTATCTCGGTTAGTAAAAGAGCTACGACTTTGGGAATAGTCTCGTTGGATTCAGAATAACGAAACTAAGACAAAACCGTTGGATTTTTAAAGCTAGTACTTATAGAAGCCGAGATATAGACTTCCAAACTTTTGGTTTTTGGTGCACATATATGGAAACCAAAAGTTTGTATCTCGATTAGTAAAAGAGCTACGATTTTGGGAATAGTGTCGTTCGATTCAGAACGTCGAAACTAAGACAAAACCGTTGGATTTTTAAAGCTAGTACTTATAGAAGCCGAGATATAGACTTCCAAACTTTTGGTTTTTGGTGCACATATATGGAAACCAAAAGTTTGTATCTCGGTTAGTAAAAGAGCTACGACTTTGGGAATAGTCTCGTTGGATTCAGAACGTCGAAACTAAGACAAAACCGTTGGATTTTTAAAGCTAGTACTTATAGAAGCCGAGATATAGACTTCCAAACTTTTGGTTTTTGGTGCACATATATGGAAACCAAAAGTTTGTATCTCGATTAGTAAAAGAGCTACGATTTTGGGAATAGTGTCGTTCGATTCAGAACGTCGAAACTAAGACAAAACCGTTGGATTTTTAAAGCTAGTACTTATAGAAGCCGAGATATAGACTTCCAAACTTTTGGTTTTTGGTGCACATATATGGAAACCAAAAGTTTGTATCTCGGTTAGTAAAAAACCTAGGACTTTGGCAATAGTCTCGTTGGATTCAGAACGTCGAAACTAAGACAAAACCGTTGGATTTTTAAAGCTAGTACTTATAGAAGCCGAGATATAGACTTCCAAACTTTTGGTTTTTGGTGCACATATATGGAAACCAAAAGTTTGTATCTCGGTTAGTAAAAGAGCTACGACTTTGGGAATAGTCTCGTTGGATTCAGAACAACGAAACTAAGACAAAACCGTTGGATTTTTAAAGCTAGTACTTATAGAAGCCGAGATACAGACTTCCAACCTTTGGGTTTTTGGTGCACATATATGGAAACCAAAAGTTTGTATCTCGGTTAGTAAAAGAGCTACGACTTTAAGAATAGTCTCGTTGGATTCAGAACAACGAAACTAAGACAAAACCGTTGGATTTTTAAAGCTAGTACTTATAGAAGCCGAGATACAGACTTCCAACCTTTGGGTTTTTGGTGCACATATATGGAAACCAAAAGTTTGTATCTCGGTTAGTAAAAGAGCTACGACTTTGGGAATAGTCTCGTTGGATTCAGAACAACGAAACTAAGACAAAACCGTTGGATTTTTAAAGCTAGTACTTATAGAAGCCGAGATATAGACTTCCAAACTTTTGGTTTTTGGTGCACATATATGGAAACCAAAAGTTTGTATCTCGGTTAGTAAAAGAGCTACGACTTTGGGAATAGTCTCGTTGGATTCAGAACAACGAAACTAAGACAAAACCGTTGGATTTTTAAAGCTAGTACTTATAGAAGCCGAGATACAGACTTCCAACCTTTGGGTTTTTGGTGCACATATATGGAAACCAAAAGTTTGTATCTCGGTTAGTAAAAGAGCTACGACTTTAAGAATAGTCTCGTTGGATTCAGAACAACGAAACTAAGACAAAACCGTTGGATTTTTAAAGCTAGTACTTATAGAAGCCGAGATATAGACTTCCAAACTTTTGGTTTTTGGTGCACATATATGGAAACCAAAAGTTTGTATCTCGGTTAGTAAAAGAGCTACGACTTTGGGAATAGTCTCGTTGGATTCAGAACGTCGAAACTAAGATAAAACCGTTGAATTTTTAAAGCTAGTACTTATAGAAGCCGAGATACAGACTTCCAACCTTTGGGTTTTTGGTGCACATATATGGAAACCAAAAGTTTGTATCTCGGTTAGTAAAAGAGCTACGACTTTGGGAATAGTCTCGTTGGATTCAGAACAACGAAACTAAGAGAAAACCGTTGGATTTTTAAAGCTAGTGCTTATAGAAGCCGAGATATAGACTTCCAAACTTTTGGTTTTTGGTGCACATATATGGAAACCAAAAGTTTGTATCTCGGTTAGTAAAAGAGCTACGACTTTGAGAATAGTTTCGTTGGATTCAGAACGTCAAAACTAAGATAAAACCGTTGGATTTTTAAAGCTAGTACTTATAGAAGCCGAGATACAGACTTCCAACCTTTGGGTTTTTGGTACACATATATGGAAACCAAAAGTTTGTATCTCGGTTAGTAAAAGAGCTACGACTTTGGGAATAGTCTCGTTGGATTCAGAACGTCGAAACTAAGACAAAACCGTTGGATTTTTAAAGCTAGTACTTATAGAAGCCGAGATATAGACTTCCAAACTTTTGGTTTTTGGTGCACATATATGGAAACCAAAATTTTGTATCTCGGTTAGTAAAAGAGCTACGACTTTGGGAATAGTTTCGTTGGATTCAGAACGTCGAAACTAAGATAAAACCGTTGGATTTTTAAAGCTAGTACTTATAGAAGCCGAGATACAGACTTCCAACCTTTGGGTTTTTGGTGCACATATATGGAAACCAAAAGTTTGTATCTCGGTTAGTAAAAGAGCTACGACTTTGGGAATAGTCTCGTTGGATTCAGAACGTCGAAACTAAGATAAAACCGTTGAATTTTTAAAGCTAGTACTTATAGAAGCCGAAATACAGACTTCCAACCTTTGGGTTTTTGGTGCACATATATGGAAACCAAAAGTTTGTATCTCGGTTAGTAAAAGAGCTACGACTTTGGGAATAGTCTCGTTGGATTCAGAACGTCGAAACTAAGACAAAATTGTTGGATTTTTAAAGCTAGTACTTATAGAAGCCGAGATATAGACTTCCAAACTTTTGGTTTTTGGTGCACATATATGGAAACCAAAAGTTTGTATCTCGGTTAGTAAAAAACCTAGGACTTTGGGAATAGTCTCGTTGGATTCAGAACGTCGAAACTAAGACAAAACCGTTGGATTTTTAAAGCTAGTACTTATAGAAGCCGAGATATAGACTTCCAAACTTTTGGTTTTTGGTGCACATATATGGAAACCAAAAGTTTGTATCTCGGTTAGTAAAAGAGCTACGACTTTGGGAATAGTCTCGTTGGATTCAGAACAACGAAACTAAGACAAAATCGTTCGATTTTTAAAGCTAGTACTTATAGAAGCCGAGATACAGACTTCCAACCTTTGGGTTTTTGGTGCACATATATGGAAACCAAAAGTTTGTATCTCGGTTAGTAAAAGAGCTACGACTTTGGGAATAGTCTCGTTGGATTCAGAACGTCGAAACTAAGACAAAACCGTTGGATTTTTAAAGCTAGTACTTATAGAAGCCGAGATATAGACTTCCAAACTTTTGGTTTTTGGTGCACATATATGGAAACCAAAATTTTGTATCTCGGTTAGTAAAAGAGCTACGACTTTGGGAATAGTTTCGTTGGATTCAGAACGTCGAAACTAAGATAAAACCGTTGGATTTTTAAAGCTAGTACTTATAGAAGCCGAGATACAGACTTCCAACCTTTGGGTTTTTGGTGCACATATATGGAAACCAAAAGTTTGTATCTCGGTTAGTAAAAGAGCTACGACTTTGGGAATAGTCTCGTTGGATTCAGAACAACGAAACTAAGAGAAAACCGTTGGATTTTTAAAGCTAGTGCTTATAGAAGCCGAGATATAGACTTCCAAACTTTTGGTTTTTGGTGCACATATATGGAAACCAAAAGTTTGTATCTCGGTTAGTAAAAGAGCTACGACTTTGAGAATAGTTTCGTTGGATTCAGAACGTCAAAACTAAGATAAAACCGTTGGATTTTTAAAGCTAGTACTTATAGAAGCCGAGATACAGACTTCCAACCTTTGGGTTTTTGGTACACATATATGGAAACCAAAAGTTTATATCTCGGTTAGTAAAAGAGCTACGACTTTGGGAATAGTCTCGTTGGATTCAGAACGTCGAAACTAAGACAAAACCGTTGGATTTTTAAAGCTAGTACTTATAGAAGCCGAGATATAGACTTCCAAACTTTTGGTTTTTGGTGCACATATATGGAAACCAAAATTTTGTATCTCGGTTAGTAAAAGAGCTACGACTTTGGGAATAGTTTCGTTGGATTCAGAACGTCGAAACTAAGATAAAACCGTTGGATTTTTAAAGCTAGTACTTATAGAAGCCGAGATACAGACTTCCAACCTTTGGGTTTTTGGTGCACATATATGGAAACCAAAAGTTTGTATCTCGGTTAGTAAAAGAGCTACGACTTTGGGAATAGTCTCGTTGGATTCAGAACGTCGAAACTAAGATAAAACCGTTGAATTTTTAAAGCTAGTACTTATAGAAGCCGAAATACAGACTTCCAACCTTTGGGTTTTTGGTGCACATATATGGAAACCAAAAGTTTGTATCTCGGTTAGTAAAAGAGCTACAACTTTGGGAATAGTCTCGTTGGATTTAGAACGTCGAAACTAAGACAAAATTGTTGGATTTTTAAAGCTAGTACTTATAGAAGCCGAGATATAGACTTCCAAACTTTTGGTTTTTGGTGCACATATATGGAAACCAAAAGTTTGTATCTCGGTTAGTAAAAAACTTAGGACTTTGGGAATAGTCTCGTTGGATTCAGAACGTCGAAACTAAGACAAAACCGTTGGATTTTTAAAGCTAGTACTTATAGAAGCCGAGATATAGACTTCCAAACTTTTGGTTTTTGGTGCACATATATGGAAACCAAAAGTTTGTATCTCGGTTAGTAAAAGAGCTACGACTTTGGGAATAGTCTCGTTGGATTCAGAACAACGAAACTAAGACAAAACCGTTCGATTTTTAAAGCTAGTACTTATAGAAGCCGAGATACAGACTTCCAACCTTTGGGTTTTTGGTGCACATATATGGAAACCAAAAGTTTGTATCTCGGTTAGTAAAAGAGCTACGACTTTGAGAATAATTTCGTTGGATTCAGAACGTCAAAACTAAGATAAAACCGTTGGATTTTTAAAGCTAGTACTTATAGAAGCCGAGATACAGACTTCCAACCTTTGGGTTTTTGGTACACATATATGGAAACCAAAAGTTTGTATCTCGGTTAGTAAAAGAGCTACGACTTTGGGAATAGTCTCGTTGGATTCAGAACGTCGAAACTAAGACAAAACCGTTGGATTTTTAAAGCTAGTACTTATAGAAGCCGAGATATAGACTTCCAAACTTTTGGTTTTTGGTGCACATATATGGAAACCAAAAGTTTGTACCTCGATTAGTAAAAGAGCTACGACTTTGGGAATAGTCTCGTTGGATTCAGAACGTCAAAACTAAGACAAAACCGTTGGATCTTTAAAGCTAGTACTTATAGAAGCCGAGATATAGACTTCCAAACTTTTGGTTTTTGGTGCACATATATGGAAACCAAAAGTTTGTATCTCGGTTAGTAAAAGAGCTACGACTTTGGGAATAGTCTCGTTGGATTCAGAACAACGAAACTAAGAGAAAACCGTTGGATTTTTAAAGCTAGTGCTTATAGAAGCCGAGATATAGACTTCCAAACTTTTGGTTTTTGGTGCACATATATGGAAACCAAAAGTTTGTATCTCGGTTAGTAAAAGAGCTACGACTTTGAGAATAATTTCGTTGGATTCAGAACGTCAAAACTAAGATAAAACCGTTGGATTTTTAAAGCTAGTACTTATAGAAGCCGAGATACAGACTTCCAACCTTTGGGTTTTTGGTACACATATATGGAAACCAAAAGTTTGTATCTCGGTTAGTAAAAGAGCTACGACTTTAAGAATAGTCTCGTTGGATTCAGAACAACGAAACTAAGACAAAACCGTTGGATTTTTAAAGCTAGTACTTATAGAAGCCGAGATACAGACTTCCAACCTTTGGGTTTTTGGTGCACATATATGGAAACCAAAAGTTTGTATCTCGGTTAGTAAAAGAGCTACGACTTTGGGAATAGTCTCGTTGGATTCAGAACAACGAAACTAAGACAAAACCGTTGGATTTTTAAAGCTAGTACTTATAGAAGCCGAGATATAGACTTCCAAACTTTTGGTTTTTGGTGCACATATATGGAAACCAAAAGTTTGTATCTCGGTTAGTAAAAGAGCTACGACTTTGGGAATAGTCTCGTTGGATTCAGAACAACGAAACTAAGACAAAACCGTTGGATTTTTAAAGCTAGTACTTATAGAAGCCGAGATATAGACTTCCAAACTTTTGGTTTTTGGTGCACATATATGGAAACCAAAAGTTTGTATCTCGATTAGTAAAAGAGCTACGATTTTGGGAATAGTGTCGTTCGATTCAGAACGTCGAAACTAAGACAAAACCGTTGGATTTTTAAAGCTAGTACTTATAGAAGCCGAGATATAGACTTCCAAACTTTTGGTTTTTGGTGCACATATATGGAAACCAAAAGTTTGTATCTCGGTTAGTAAAAGAGCTACGACTTTGGGAATAGTCTCGTTGGATTCAGAACGTCGAAACTAAGACAAAATTGTTGGATTTTTAAAGCTAGTACTTATAGAAGCCGAGATATAGACTTCCAAACTTTTGGTTTTTGGTGCACATATATGGAAACCAAAAGTTTGTATCTCGGTTAGTAAAAAAGCTACGATTTTGGGAATAGTGTCGTTCGATTCAGAACGTCGAAACTAAGACAAAACCGTTGGATTTTTAAAGCTAGTACTTATAGAAGCCGAGATATAGACTTCCAAACTTTTGGTTTTTGGTGCACATATATGGAAACCAAAAGTTTGTATCTCGGTTAGTAAAAGAGCTACGACTTTGGGAATAGTCTCGTTGGATTCAGAACGTCGAAACTAAGACAAAATTGTTGGATTTTTAAAGCTAGTACTTATAGAAGCCGAGATATAGACTTCCAAACTTTTGGTTTTTGGTGCACATATATGGAAACCAAAAGTTTGTATCTCGGTTAGTAAAAAACCTAGGACTTTGGGAATAGTCTCGTTGGATTCAGAACGTCGAAACTAAGACAAAACCGTTGGATTTTTAAAGCTAGTACTTATAGAAGCCGAGATATAGACTTCCAAACTTTTGGTTTTTGGTGCACATATATGGAAACCAAAAGTTTGTATCTCGGTTAGTAAAAGAGCTACGACTTTGGGAATAGTCTCGTTGGATTCAGAACAACGAAACTAAGACAAAACCGTTGGATTTTTAAAGCTAGTACTTATAGAAGCCGAGATACAGACTTCCAACCTTTGGGTTTTTGGTGCACATATATGGAAACCAAAAGTTTGTATCTCGGTTAGTAAAAGAGCTACGACTTTAAGAATAGTCTCGTTGGATTCAGAACAACGAAACTAAGACAAAACCGTTGGATTTTTAAAGCTAGTACTTATAGAAGCCGAGATACAGACTTCCAACCTTTGGGTTTTTGGTGCACATATATGGAAACCAAAAGTTTGTATCTCGGTTAGTAAAAGAGCTACGACTTTGGGAATAGTCTCGTTGGATTCAGAACAACGAAACTAAGACAAAACCGTTGGATTTTTAAAGCTAGTACTTATAGAAGCCGAGATATAGACTTCCAAACTTTTGGTTTTTGGTGCACATATATGGAAACCAAAAGTTTGTATCTCGGTTAGTAAAAGAGCTACGACTTTGGGAATAGTCTCGTTGGATTCAGAATAACGAAACTAAGACAAAACCGTTGGATTTTTAAAGCTAGTACTTATAGAAGCCGAGATATAGACTTCCAAACTTTTGGTTTTTGGTGCACATATATGGAAACCAAAAGTTTGTATCTCGATTAGTAAAAGAGCTACGATTTTGGGAATAGTGTCGTTCGATTCAGAACGTCGAAACTAAGACAAAACCGTTGGATTTTTAAAGCTAGTACTTATAGAAGCCGAGATATAGACTTCCAAACTTTTGGTTTTTGGTGCACATATATGGAAACCAAAAGTTTGTATCTCGGTTAGTAAAAGAGCTACGACTTTGGGAATAGTCTCGTTGGATTCAGAACGTCGAAACTAAGACAAAACCGTTGGATTTTTAAAGCTAGTACTTATAGAAGCCGAGATATAGACTTCCAAACTTTTGGTTTTTGGTGCACATATATGGAAACCAAAAGTTTGTATCTCGATTAGTAAAAGAGCTACGATTTTGGGAATAGTGTCGTTCGATTCAGAACGTCGAAACTAAGACAAAACCGTTGGATTTTTAAAGCTAGTACTTATAGAAGCCGAGATATAGACTTCCAAACTTTTGGTTTTTGGTGCACATATATGGAAACCAAAAGTTTGTATCTCGGTTAGTAAAAAACCTAGGACTTTGGCAATAGTCTCGTTGGATTCAGAACGTCGAAACTAAGACAAAACCGTTGGATTTTTAAAGCTAGTACTTATAGAAGCCGAGATATAGACTTCCAAACTTTTGGTTTTTGGTGCACATATATGGAAACCAAAAGTTTGTATCTCGGTTAGTAAAAGAGCTACGACTTTGGGAATAGTCTCGTTGGATTCAGAACAACGAAACTAAGACAAAACCGTTGGATTTTTAAAGCTAGTACTTATAGAAGCCGAGATACAGACTTCCAACCTTTGGGTTTTTGGTGCACATATATGGAAACCAAAAGTTTGTATCTCGGTTAGTAAAAGAGCTACGACTTTAAGAATAGTCTCGTTGGATTCAGAACAACGAAACTAAGACAAAACCGTTGGATTTTTAAAGCTAGTACTTATAGAAGCCGAGATACAGACTTCCAACCTTTGGGTTTTTGGTGCACATATATGGAAACCAAAAGTTTGTATCTCGGTTAGTAAAAGAGCTACGACTTTGGGAATAGTCTCGTTGGATTCAGAACAACGAAACTAAGACAAAACCGTTGGATTTTTAAAGCTAGTACTTATAGAAGCCGAGATATAGACTTCCAAACTTTTGGTTTTTGGTGCACATATATGGAAACCAAAAGTTTGTATCTCGGTTAGTAAAAGAGCTACGACTTTGGGAATAGTCTCGTTGGATTCAGAACAACGAAACTAAGACAAAACCGTTGGATTTTTAAAGCTAGTACTTATAGAAGCCGAGATACAGACTTCCAACCTTTGGGTTTTTGGTGCACATATATGGAAACCAAAAGTTTGTATCTCGGTTAGTAAAAGAGCTACGACTTTAAGAATAGTCTCGTTGGATTCAGAACAACGAAACTAAGACAAAACCGTTGGATTTTTAAAGCTACACATCTCGTGAGAGTAGATATAGACTTCCAAACTTTTGGTTTTTGGTGCACATATATGGAAACCAAAAGTTTGTATCTCGGTTAGTAAAAGAGCTACGACTTTGGGAATAGTCTCGTTGGATTCAGAACGTCGAAACTAAGATAAAACCGTTGAATTTTTAAAGCTAGTACTTATAGAAGCCGAGATACAGACTTCCAACCTTTGGGTTTTTGGTGCACATATATGGAAACCAAAAGTTTGTATCTCGGTTAGTAAAAGAGCTACGACTTTGGGAATAGTCTCGTTGGATTCAGAACAACGAAACTAAGAGAAAACCGTTGGATTTTTAAAGCTAGTGCTTATAGAAGCCGAGATATAGACTTCCAAACTTTTGGTTTTTGGTGCACATATATGGAAACCAAAAGTTTGTATCTCGGTTAGTAAAAGAGCTACGACTTTGAGAATAGTTTCGTTGGATTCAGAACGTCAAAACTAAGATAAAACCGTTGGATTTTTAAAGCTAGTACTTATAGAAGCCGAGATACAGACTTCCAACCTTTGGGTTTTTGGTACACATATATGGAAACCAAAAGTTTGTATCTCGGTTAGTAAAAGAGCTACGACTTTGGGAATAGTCTCGTTGGATTCAGAACGTCGAAACTAAGACAAAACCGTTGGATTTTTAAAGCTAGTACTTATAGAAGCCGAGATATAGACTTCCAAACTTTTGGTTTTTGGTGCACATATATGGAAACCAAAATTTTGTATCTCGGTTAGTAAAAGAGCTACGACTTTGGGAATAGTTTCGTTGGATTCAGAACGTCGAAACTAAGATAAAACCGTTGGATTTTTAAAGCTAGTACTTATAGAAGCCGAGATACAGACTTCCAACCTTTGGGTTTTTGGTGCACATATATGGAAACCAAAAGTTTGTATCTCGGTTAGTAAAAGAGCTACGACTTTGGGAATAGTCTCGTTGGATTCAGAACGTCGAAACTAAGATAAAACCGTTGAATTTTTAAAGCTAGTACTTATAGAAGCCGAAATACAGACTTCCAACCTTTGGGTTTTTGGTGCACATATATGGAAACCAAAAGTTTGTATCTCGGTTAGTAAAAGAGCTACGACTTTGGGAATAGTCTCGTTGGATTCAGAACGTCGAAACTAAGACAAAATTGTTGGATTTTTAAAGCTAGTACTTATAGAAGCCGAGATATAGACTTCCAAACTTTTGGTTTTTGGTGCACATATATGGAAACCAAAAGTTTGTATCTCGGTTAGTAAAAAACCTAGGACTTTGGGAATAGTCTCGTTGGATTCAGAACGTCGAAACTAAGACAAAACCGTTGGATTTTTAAAGCTAGTACTTATAGAAGCCGAGATATAGACTTCCAAACTTTTGGTTTTTGGTGCACATATATGGAAACCAAAAGTTTGTATCTCGGTTAGTAAAAGAGCTACGACTTTGGGAATAGTCTCGTTGGATTCAGAACAACGAAACTAAGACAAAATCGTTCGATTTTTAAAGCTAGTACTTATAGAAGCCGAGATACAGACTTCCAACCTTTGGGTTTTTGGTGCACATATATGGAAACCAAAAGTTTGTATCTCGGTTAGTAAAAGAGCTACGACTTTGGGAATAGTCTCGTTGGATTCAGAACGTCGAAACTAAGACAAAACCGTTGGATTTTTAAAGCTAGTACTTATAGAAGCCGAGATATAGACTTCCAAACTTTTGGTTTTTGGTGCACATATATGGAAACCAAAATTTTGTATCTCGGTTAGTAAAAGAGCTACGACTTTGGGAATAGTTTCGTTGGATTCAGAACGTCGAAACTAAGATAAAACCGTTGGATTTTTAAAGCTAGTACTTATAGAAGCCGAGATACAGACTTCCAACCTTTGGGTTTTTGGTGCACATATATGGAAACCAAAAGTTTGTATCTCGGTTAGTAAAAGAGCTACGACTTTGGGAATAGTCTCGTTGGATTCAGAACAACGAAACTAAGAGAAAACCGTTGGATTTTTAAAGCTAGTGCTTATAGAAGCCGAGATATAGACTTCCAAACTTTTGGTTTTTGGTGCACATATATGGAAACCAAAAGTTTGTATCTCGGTTAGTAAAAGAGCTACGACTTTGAGAATAGTTTCGTTGGATTCAGAACGTCAAAACTAAGATAAAACCGTTGGATTTTTAAAGCTAGTACTTATAGAAGCCGAGATACAGACTTCCAACCTTTGGGTTTTTGGTACACATATATGGAAACCAAAAGTTTATATCTCGGTTAGTAAAAGAGCTACGACTTTGGGAATAGTCTCGTTGGATTCAGAACGTCGAAACTAAGACAAAACCGTTGGATTTTTAAAGCTAGTACTTATAGAAGCCGAGATATAGACTTCCAAACTTTTGGTTTTTGGTGCACATATATGGAAACCAAAATTTTGTATCTCGGTTAGTAAAAGAGCTACGACTTTGGGAATAGTTTCGTTGGATTCAGAACGTCGAAACTAAGATAAAACCGTTGGATTTTTAAAGCTAGTACTTATAGAAGCCGAGATACAGACTTCCAACCTTTGGGTTTTTGGTGCACATATATGGAAACCAAAAGTTTGTATCTCGGTTAGTAAAAGAGCTACGACTTTGGGAATAGTCTCGTTGGATTCAGAACGTCGAAACTAAGATAAAACCGTTGAATTTTTAAAGCTAGTACTTATAGAAGCCGAAATACAGACTTCCAACCTTTGGGTTTTTGGTGCACATATATGGAAACTAAAAGTTTGTATCTCGGTTAGTAAAAGAGCTACAACTTTGGGAATAGTCTCGTTGGATTCAGAACGTCGAAACTAAGACAAAATTGTTGGATTTTTAAAGCTAGTACTTATAGAAGCCGAGATATAGACTTCCAAACTTTTGGTTTTTGGTGCACATATATGGAAACCAAAAGTTTGTATCTCGGTTAGTAAAAAACTTAGGACTTTGGGAATAGTCTCGTTGGATTCAGAACGTCGAAACTAAGACAAAACCGTTGGATTTTTAAAGCTAGTACTTATAGAAGCCGAGATATAGACTTCCAAACTTTTGGTTTTTGGTGCACATATATGGAAACCAAAAGTTTGTATCTCGGTTAGTAAAAGAGCTACGACTTTGGGAATAGTCTCGTTGGATTCAGAACAACGAAACTAAGACAAAACCGTTCGATTTTTAAAGCTAGTACTTATAGAAGCCGAGATACAGACTTCCAACCTTTGGGTTTTTGGTGCACATATATACACATCTCGTGAGAGTATCTCGGTTAGTAAAAGAGCTACGACTTTGAGAATAATTTCGTTGGATTCAGAACGTCAAAACTAAGATAAAACCGTTGGATTTTTAAAGCTAGTACTTATAGAAGCCGAGATACAGACTTCCAACCTTTGGGTTTTTGGTACACATATATGGAAACCAAAAGTTTGTATCTCGGTTAGTAAAAGAGCTACGACTTTGGGAATAGTCTCGTTGGATTCAGAACGTCGAAACTAAGACAAAACCGTTGGATTTTTAAAGCTAGTACTTATAGAAGCCGAGATATAGACTTCCAAACTTTTGGTTTTTGGTGCACATATATGGAAACCAAAAGTTTGTACCTCGATTAGTAAAAGAGCTACGACTTTGGGAATAGTCTCGTTGGATTCAGAACGTCAAAACTAAGACAAAACCGTTGGATCTTTAAAGCTAGTACTTATAGAAGCCGAGATATAGACTTCCAAACTTTTGGTTTTTGGTGCACATATATGGAAACCAAAAGTTTGTATCTCGGTTAGTAAAAGAGCTACGACTTTGGGAATAGTCTCGTTGGATTCAGAACAACGAAACTAAGAGAAAACCGTTGGATTTTTAAAGCTAGTGCTTATAGAAGCCGAGATATAGACTTCCAAACTTTTGGTTTTTGGTGCACATATATGGAAACCAAAAGTTTGTATCTCGGTTAGTAAAAGAGCTACGACTTTGAGAATAATTTCGTTGGATTCAGAACGTCAAAACTAAGATAAAACCGTTGGATTTTTAAAGCTAGTACTTATAGAAGCCGAGATACAGACTTCCAACCTTTGGGTTTTTGGTACACATATATGGAAACCAAAAGTTTGTATCTCGGTTAGTAAAAGAGCTACGACTTTGGGAATAGTCTCGTTGGATTCAGAACGTCGAAACTAAGACAAAACCGTTGGATTTTTAAAGCTAGTACTTATAAAAGCCGAGATATAGACTTCCAAACTTTTGGTTTTTGGTGCACATATATGGAAACCAAAATTTTGTATCTCGGTTAGTAAAAGAGCTACGACTTTGGGAATAGTTTCGTTGGATTCAGAACGTCGAAACTAAGATAAAAACCGTTGGATTTTTAAAGCTAGTACTTATAGAAGCCGAGATACAGACTTCCAACCTTTGGGTTTTTGGTGCACATATATGGAAACCAAAAGTTTGTATCTCGGTTAGTAAAAGAGCTACGACTTTGGGAATAGTCTCGTTGGATTCAGAACGTCGAAACTAAGATAAAACCGTTGAATTTTTAAAGCTAGTACTTATAGAAGCCGAAATACAGACTTCCAACCTTTGGGTTTTTGGTGCACATATATGGAAACCAAAAGTTTGTATCTCGGTTAGTAAAAGAGCTACGACTTTGGGAATAGTCTCGTTGGATTCAGAACGTCGAAACTAAGACAAAATTGTTGGATTTTTAAAGCTAGTACTTATAGAAGCCGAGATATAGACTTCCAAACTTTTGGTTTTTGGTGCACATATATGGAAACCAAAAGTTTGTATCTCGGTTAGTAAAAAAACCTAGGACTTTGGGAATAGTCTCGTTGGATTCAGAACGTCGAAACTAAGACAAAACCGTTGGATTTTTAAAGCTAGTACTTATAGAAGCCGAGATATAGACTTCCAAACTTTTGGTTTTTGGTGCACATATATGGAAACCAAAAGTTTGTATCTCGGTTAGTAAAAGAGCTACGACTTTGGGAATAGTCTCGTTGGATTCAGAATAACGAAACTAAGACAAAACCGTTGGATTTTTAAAGCTAGTACTTATAGAAGCCGAGATATAGACTTCCAAACTTTTGGTTTTTGGTGCACATATATGGAAACCAAAAGTTTGTATCTCGATTAGTAAAAGAGCTACGATTTTGGGAATAGTGTCGTTCGATTCAGAACGTCGAAACTAAGACAAAACCGTTGGATTTTTAAAGCTAGTACTTATAGAAGCCGAGATATAGACTTCCAAACTTTTGGTTTTTGGTGCACATATATGGAAACCAAAAGTTTGTATCTCGGTTAGTAAAAGAGCTACGACTTTGGGAATAGTCTCGTTGGATTCAGAACGTCGAAACTAAGACAAAACCGTTGGATTTTTAAAGCTAGTACTTATAGAAGCCGAGATATAGACTTCCAAACTTTTGGTTTTTGGTGCACATATATGGAAACCAAAAGTTTGTATCTCGATTAGTAAAAGAGCTACGATTTTGGGAATAGTGTCGTTCGATTCAGAACGTCGAAACTAAGACAAAACCGTTGGATTTTTAAAGCTAGTACTTATAGAAGCCGAGATATAGACTTCCAAACTTTTGGTTTTTGGTGCACATATATGGAAACCAAAAGTTTGTATCTCGGTTAGTAAAAAACCTAGGACTTTGGCAATAGTCTCGTTGGATTCAGAACGTCGAAACTAAGACAAAACCGTTGGATTTTTAAAGCTAGTACTTATAGAAGCCGAGATATAGACTTCCAAACTTTTGGTTTTTGGTGCACATATATGGAAACCAAAAGTTTGTATCTCGGTTAGTAAAAGAGCTACGACTTTGGGAATAGTCTCGTTGGATTCAGAACAACGAAACTAAGACAAAACCGTTGGATTTTTAAAGCTAGTACTTATAGAAGCCGAGATACAGACTTCCAACCTTTGGGTTTTTGGTGCACATATATGGAAACCAAAAGTTTGTATCTCGGTTAGTAAAAGAGCTACGACTTTAAGAATAGTCTCGTTGGATTCAGAACAACGAAACTAAGACAAAACCGTTGGATTTTTAAAGCTAGTACTTATAGAAGCCGAGATACAGACTTCCAACCTTTGGGTTTTTGGTGCACATATATGGAAACCAAAAGTTTGTATCTCGGTTAGTAAAAGAGCTACGACTTTGGGAATAGTCTCGTTGGATTCAGAACAACGAAACTAAGACAAAACCGTTGGATTTTTAAAGCTAGTACTTATAGAAGCCGAGATATAGACTTCCAAACTTTTGGTTTTTGGTGCACATATATGGAAACCAAAAGTTTGTATCTCGGTTAGTAAAAGAGCTACGACTTTGGGAATAGTCTCGTTGGATTCAGAACAACGAAACTAAGACAAAACCGTTGGATTTTTAAAGCTAGTACTTATAGAAGCCGAGATACAGACTTCCAACCTTTGGGTTTTTGGTGCACATATATGGAAACCAAAAGTTTGTATCTCGGTTAGTAAAAGAGCTACGACTTTAAGAATAGTCTCGTTGGATTCAGAACAACGAAACTAAGACAAAACCGTTGGATTTTTAAAGCTAGTACTTATAGAAGCCGAGATATAGACTTCCAAACTTTTGGTTTTTGGTGCACATATATGGAAACCAAAAGTTTGTATCTCGGTTAGTAAAAGAGCTACGACTTTGGGAATAGTCTCGTTGGATTCAGAACGTCGAAACTAAGATAAAACCGTTGAATTTTTAAAGCTAGTACTTATAGAAGCCGAGATACAGACTTCCAACCTTTGGGTTTTTGGTGCACATATATGGAAACCAAAAGTTTGTATCTCGGTTAGTAAAAGAGCTACGACTTTGGGAATAGTCTCGTTGGATTCAGAACAACGAAACTAAGAGAAAACCGTTGGATTTTTAAAGCTAGTGCTTATAGAAGCCGAGATATAGACTTCCAAACTTTTGGTTTTTGGTGCACATATATGGAAACCAAAAGTTTGTATCTCGGTTAGTAAAAGAGCTACGACTTTGAGAATAGTTTCGTTGGATTCAGAACGTCAAAACTAAGATAAAACCGTTGGATTTTTAAAGCTAGTACTTATAGAAGCCGAGATACAGACTTCCAACCTTTGGGTTTTTGGTACACATATATGGAAACCAAAAGTTTGTATCTCGGTTAGTAAAAGAGCTACGACTTTGGGAATAGTCTCGTTGGATTCAGAACGTCGAAACTAAGACAAAACCGTTGGATTTTTAAAGCTAGTACTTATAGAAGCCGAGATATAGACTTCCAAACTTTTGGTTTTTGGTGCACATATATGGAAACCAAAATTTTGTATCTCGGTTAGTAAAAGAGCTACGACTTTGGGAATAGTTTCGTTGGATTCAGAACGTCGAAACTAAGATAAAACCGTTGGATTTTTAAAGCTAGTACTTATAGAAGCCGAGATACAGACTTCCAACCTTTGGGTTTTTGGTGCACATATATGGAAACCAAAAGTTTGTATCTCGGTTAGTAAAAGAGCTACGACTTTGGGAATAGTCTCGTTGGATTCAGAACGTCGAAACTAAGATAAAACCGTTGAATTTTTAAAGCTAGTACTTATAGAAGCCGAAATACAGACTTCCAACCTTTGGGTTTTTGGTGCACATATATGGAAACCAAAAGTTTGTATCTCGGTTAGTAAAAGAGCTACGACTTTGGGAATAGTCTCGTTGGATTCAGAACGTCGAAACTAAGACAAAATTGTTGGATTTTTAAAGCTAGTACTTATAGAAGCCGAGATATAGACTTCCAAACTTTTGGTTTTTGGTGCACATATATGGAAACCAAAAGTTTGTATCTCGGTTAGTAAAAAACCTAGGACTTTGGGAATAGTCTCGTTGGATTCAGAACGTCGAAACTAAGACAAAACCGTTGGATTTTTAAAGCTAGTACTTATAGAAGCCGAGATATAGACTTCCAAACTTTTGGTTTTTGGTGCACATATATGGAAACCAAAAGTTTGTATCTCGGTTAGTAAAAGAGCTACGACTTTGGGAATAGTCTCGTTGGATTCAGAACAACGAAACTAAGACAAAATCGTTCGATTTTTAAAGCTAGTACTTATAGAAGCCGAGATACAGACTTCCAACCTTTGGGTTTTTGGTGCACATATATGGAAACCAAAAGTTTGTATCTCGGTTAGTAAAAGAGCTACGACTTTGGGAATAGTCTCGTTGGATTCAGAACGTCGAAACTAAGACAAAACCGTTGGATTTTTAAAGCTAGTACTTATAGAAGCCGAGATATAGACTTCCAAACTTTTGGTTTTTGGTGCACATATATGGAAACCAAAATTTTGTATCTCGGTTAGTAAAAGAGCTACGACTTTGGGAATAGTTTCGTTGGATTCAGAACGTCGAAACTAAGATAAAACCGTTGGATTTTTAAAGCTAGTACTTATAGAAGCCGAGATACAGACTTCCAACCTTTGGGTTTTTGGTGCACATATATGGAAACCAAAAGTTTGTATCTCGGTTAGTAAAAGAGCTACGACTTTGGGAATAGTCTCGTTGGATTCAGAACAACGAAACTAAGAGAAAACCGTTGGATTTTTAAAGCTAGTGCTTATAGAAGCCGAGATATAGACTTCCAAACTTTTGGTTTTTGGTGCACATATATGGAAACCAAAAGTTTGTATCTCGGTTAGTAAAAGAGCTACGACTTTGAGAATAGTTTCGTTGGATTCAGAACGTCAAAACTAAGATAAAACCGTTGGATTTTTAAAGCTAGTACTTATAGAAGCCGAGATACAGACTTCCAACCTTTGGGTTTTTGGTACACATATATGGAAACCAAAAGTTTATATCTCGGTTAGTAAAAGAGCTACGACTTTGGGAATAGTCTCGTTGGATTCAGAACGTCGAAACTAAGACAAAACCGTTGGATTTTTAAAGCTAGTACTTATAGAAGCCGAGATATAGACTTCCAAACTTTTGGTTTTTGGTGCACATATATGGAAACCAAAATTTTGTATCTCGGTTAGTAAAAGAGCTACGACTTTGGGAATAGTTTCGTTGGATTCAGAACGTCGAAACTAAGATAAAACCGTTGGATTTTTAAAGCTAGTACTTATAGAAGCCGAGATACAGACTTCCAACCTTTGGGTTTTTGGTGCACATATATGGAAACCAAAAGTTTGTATCTCGGTTAGTAAAAGAGCTACGACTTTGGGAATAGTCTCGTTGGATTCAGAACGTCGAAACTAAGATAAAACCGTTGAATTTTTAAAGCTAGTACTTATAGAAGCCGAAATACAGACTTCCAACCTTTGGGTTTTTGGTGCACATATATGGAAACCAAAAGTTTGTATCTCGGTTAGTAAAAGAGCTACAACTTTGGGAATAGTCTCGTTGGATTTAGAACGTCGAAACTAAGACAAAATTGTTGGATTTTTAAAGCTAGTACTTATAGAAGCCGAGATATAGACTTCCAAACTTTTGGTTTTTGGTGCACATATATGGAAACCAAAAGTTTGTATCTCGGTTAGTAAAAAACTTAGGACTTTGGGAATAGTCTCGTTGGATTCAGAACGTCGAAACTAAGACAAAACCGTTGGATTTTTAAAGCTAGTACTTATAGAAGCCGAGATATAGACTTCCAAACTTTTGGTTTTTGGTGCACATATATGGAAACCAAAAGTTTGTATCTCGGTTAGTAAAAGAGCTACGACTTTGGGAATAGTCTCGTTGGATTCAGAACAACGAAACTAAGACAAAACCGTTCGATTTTTAAAGCTAGTACTTATAGAAGCCGAGATACAGACTTCCAACCTTTGGGTTTTTGGTGCACATATATGGAAACCAAAAGTTTGTATCTCGGTTAGTAAAAGAGCTACGACTTTGAGAATAATTTCGTTGGATTCAGAACGTCAAAACTAAGATAAAACCGTTGGATTTTTAAAGCTAGTACTTATAGAAGCCGAGATACAGACTTCCAACCTTTGGGTTTTTGGTACACATATATGGAAACCAAAAGTTTGTATCTCGGTTAGTAAAAGAGCTACGACTTTGGGAATAGTCTCGTTGGATTCAGAACGTCGAAACTAAGACAAAACCGTTGGATTTTTAAAGCTAGTACTTATAGAAGCCGAGATATAGACTTCCAAACTTTTGGTTTTTGGTGCACATATATGGAAACCAAAAGTTTGTACCTCGATTAGTAAAAGAGCTACGACTTTGGGAATAGTCTCGTTGGATTCAGAACGTCAAAACTAAGACAAAACCGTTGGATCTTTAAAGCTAGTACTTATAGAAGCCGAGATATAGACTTCCAAACTTTTGGTTTTTGGTGCACATATATGGAAACCAAAAGTTTGTATCTCGGTTAGTAAAAGAGCTACGACTTTGGGAATAGTCTCGTTGGATTCAGAACAACGAAACTAAGAGAAAACCGTTGGATTTTTAAAGCTAGTGCTTATAGAAGCCGAGATATAGACTTCCAAACTTTTGGTTTTTGGTGCACATATATGGAAACCAAAAGTTTGTATCTCGGTTAGTAAAAGAGCTACGACTTTGAGAATAATTTCGTTGGATTCAGAACGTCAAAACTAAGATAAAACCGTTGGATTTTTAAAGCTAGTACTTATAGAAGCCGAGATACAGACTTCCAACCTTTGGGTTTTTGGTACACATATATGGAAACCAAAAGTTTGTATCTCGGTTAGTAAAAGAGCTACGACTTTAAGAATAGTCTCGTTGGATTCAGAACAACGAAACTAAGACAAAACCGTTGGATTTTTAAAGCTAGTACTTATAGAAGCCGAGATACAGACTTCCAACCTTTGGGTTTTTGGTGCACATATATGGAAACCAAAAGTTTGTATCTCGGTTAGTAAAAGAGCTACGACTTTGGGAATAGTCTCGTTGGATTCAGAACAACGAAACTAAGACAAAACCGTTGGATTTTTAAAGCTAGTACTTATAGAAGCCGAGATATAGACTTCCAAACTTTTGGTTTTTGGTGCACATATATGGAAACCAAAAGTTTGTATCTCGGTTAGTAAAAGAGCTACGACTTTGGGAATAGTCTCGTTGGATTCAGAACAACGAAACTAAGACAAAACCGTTGGATTTTTAAAGCTAGTACTTATAGAAGCCGAGATATAGACTTCCAAACTTTTGGTTTTTGGTGCACATATATGGAAACCAAAAGTTTGTATCTCGATTAGTAAAAGAGCTACGATTTTGGGAATAGTGTCGTTCGATTCAGAACGTCGAAACTAAGACAAAACCGTTGGATTTTTAAAGCTAGTACTTATAGAAGCCGAGATATAGACTTCCAAACTTTTGGTTTTTGGTGCACATATATGGAAACCAAAAGTTTGTATCTCGGTTAGTAAAAGAGCTACGACTTTGGGAATAGTCTCGTTGGATTCAGAACGTCGAAACTAAGACAAAATTGTTGGATTTTTAAAGCTAGTACTTATAGAAGCCGAGATATAGACTTCCAAACTTTTGGTTTTTGGTGCACATATATGGAAACCAAAAGTTTGTATCTCGGTTAGTAAAAAAGCTACGATTTTGGGAATAGTGTCGTTCGATTCAGAACGTCGAAACTAAGACAAAACCGTTGGATTTTTAAAGCTAGTACTTATAGAAGCCGAGATATAGACTTCCAAACTTTTGGTTTTTGGTGCACATATATGGAAACCAAAAGTTTGTATCTCGGTTAGTAAAAGAGCTACGACTTTGGGAATAGTCTCGTTGGATTCAGAACGTCGAAACTAAGACAAAATTGTTGGATTTTTAAAGCTAGTACTTATAGAAGCCGAGATATAGACTTCCAAACTTTTGGTTTTTGGTGCACATATATGGAAACCAAAAGTTTGTATCTCGGTTAGTAAAAAACCTAGGACTTTGGGAATAGTCTCGTTGGATTCAGAACGTCGAAACTAAGACAAAACCGTTGGATTTTTAAAGCTAGTACTTATAGAAGCCGAGATATAGACTTCCAAACTTTTGGTTTTTGGTGCACATATATGGAAACCAAAAGTTTGTATCTCGGTTAGTAAAAGAGCTACGACTTTGGGAATAGTCTCGTTGGATTCAGAACAACGAAACTAAGACAAAACCGTTGGATTTTTAAAGCTAGTACTTATAGAAGCCGAGATACAGACTTCCAACCTTTGGGTTTTTGGTGCACATATATGGAAACCAAAAGTTTGTATCTCGGTTAGTAAAAGAGCTACGACTTTAAGAATAGTCTCGTTGGATTCAGAACAACGAAACTAAGACAAAACCGTTGGATTTTTAAAGCTAGTACTTATAGAAGCCGAGATACAGACTTCCAACCTTTGGGTTTTTGGTGCACATATATGGAAACCAAAAGTTTGTATCTCGGTTAGTAAAAGAGCTACGACTTTGGGAATAGTCTCGTTGGATTCAGAACAACGAAACTAAGACAAAACCGTTGGATTTTTAAAGCTAGTACTTATAGAAGCCGAGATATAGACTTCCAAACTTTTGGTTTTTGGTGCACATATATGGAAACCAAAAGTTTGTATCTCGGTTAGTAAAAGAGCTACGACTTTGGGAATAGTCTCGTTGGATTCAGAATAACGAAACTAAGACAAAACCGTTGGATTTTTAAAGCTAGTACTTATAGAAGCCGAGATATAGACTTCCAAACTTTTGGTTTTTGGTGCACATATATGGA